>NC_043980.1:4336194-4398694 GCF_902150065.1 Myripristis murdjan | reverse complement strand
GACCATAACGACTATCATTCACTTCTTGAGCCAGGTGACCCTAACGACTGTCGTTAACTCTTGAGCCAGGTGACCCTAACGACTATCATTCACTTCTTGAGCCAGGTGACCCTAACGACTGTCGTTAACTCTTGAGCCAGGTGATCCTAACGGCTGTCGTTAACTCTTGAGTCAGGTGACCCTAACGACTGTTGTTAACCCTTGAGTCGGGTGACCCTAACGACTGTCGTTCACTTCATGAGTCAGGTGACCCTAACGACTGTCGTTAACTTGAGCCAGGTGACCATAACGACTGTCGTTCACTTCTTGAGCCAGGTGACCCTATCGACACTAAGGACAGGGATGAGCACAAACGAGGCCTGGACAATAAATCAGACAACGTCCCACTCAGGTGAAACAGCTGGGACTCCCCACCTGTCTGTCAGAAGTGAAGACGCTTCTTGGATGAGAAGTGAAACGTCCTCAGGAAGCTACAAACAAGCCCAGCTGACCTGAACTGAACTGTTTGGACGACACAGCGAGGCGCCTGCAGGGTCCAAGCAGAGTTCAGTGTGAGAGCGACAGACCTCAGGAGACAGCAATCAGAGAGCGGACACACGGCGACTCGTCACTCTCGTAGTAACAGATACAGCTCAACACGCTGAGAGTCACCGTGTCACTGCGGTGCGTTCACACCGAGCTCGTTCATTCCAACTCTGGGCGGTTTCCTGACACCACTCAACGACACCACTCAAACTCAAATATTAAAAACAGTTTTTTTCTTGTCCTCTTTGGATATGAACATCTATCAATAAAATGTAAAATGTTAATGGGATAAAACTGTGGATAAAAGTTTGCAGAGGCTCTAAGAACTTGTTTGTCCAAACTCCACAGGGCCTCCTCCTTTAGTTTGCTTAATTTTTCCAGGTGAAAAGAAACTCTGATGGCACCAAAATAGCTAACCACAGAGCTGTGTGTGTGTGTGTGTGTGTGTGTTTCAGGGGAGAGAGACAGCAGCCCAGATAAACTCTTATGACCTGCTAAGTTACAGCAAAGAGCACACACACGTTCCCGCTGAAGTTACAGGAAGTGAAATCCGACTGGTTTGGAATCTCTAAGCTGGCAGCACGACACATTACCACAACTCCGTCCAATCAGCAAGCCGCTTGTGAGTCATGTGACTTTGTTTACAAGCTGTGAGTCAGCTGTAATTGGTCTGTGTGAAGCAAAACAAACAAAACACAAAAATACAACCAAGTGAACTTTTCCACTCTGGTTCAAGACTGAAGAAGGAAAACAAGACGCCACAGGGAGCAAACCCGCGACTTCTGCGTTACAGGACGCTCTCTCTCACACACACACACACACACACACACACACAAACACACAAGTCACACTGCTGCTGTAAAGAATCAGTTGGAGTGTGTGTGTGTGTGTGTGTGTGTATGGTGGCGGTTCACACACACAAAGATCAGAGTGTTACTGTCACACTGTGGGATCTTTCAGGGAGCAGCTGCCTACAGGACATTTCTCGCTCAGCAGGCTCTGGTGTTTAGTCATCCTGAGAGCAGCAGCACACTCACTCACTCACTCACACACACACACACACACACACACACAGACACACACACTCACAAACACACACAGTGTTTTTTTAATTCCTGCAGTGCAGATTTCTGCAGGAGCCTCTGGATCCTGCAGCTCGCCTGCTGCCGCTGCTGCACAGCAACACCTGACAGCCGCTCAGTCCAGGTTTCAGCTCAGAGCAGCACGTCTGCAGGCTTTCATCCCAAACACACACACACACACGCACAGCAGCTGATCTCACTGATTAACACAGCTTCAGACACACAGGAGGAAGAGAGCAGGGAGATCAGCTGCTGTGGTGTTTGGTTGGGATGAAAACCTGCAGACGCGAGGCTCAGACAGACGGCGGCTGTGGAGAAACACCATCAGTCTTCTGCTGCGGCCGGGCCACACCGACAAAACCCAACATCATCACATGTTTGACAACACCTCCATAAGGACACTGTAAGAGGGACTACTGGTGTATTCAGATATATTAGCACAACAGATTTTGGATCAACAGTCTTCAGTCATAGATATGATAACCAAGCAGGTACAAACGACAGAACAGCGAGAAAAATCTCATAAGTTGAGAAAACTGCATTTCTTCAAAAGGAAAAGGCGTCACTCATGCCATGTCACGATATTATGATATCTGAAATCCCAGACGATTCGTAGTTTCATATCACGATACCAAAATAACATCGACATATCACGCAGCCGCAGCTTCTTCCTCGGAAAATATTCAAAAGCTGTTGGTAAATTGGAAACTGCATCTGGTGAAGTTAAAAGAAAATTCCTCCCCTGATGTTCAACACCGTCCGCGAGTTATTTTGAAATTAACTAGTTTACTCTTTTACTAAACCCACCACCTCCGCTCCAGTCACTAATTTCCCAGAATGCTTTCTGCCGAGCCCCAGACAGCAGGTGTGTGCTGGCAGCGTTTAGCACCAGCTGCTTTACATCTGATGTGTAAAATCACTGAAACACTTCAATTCACCAAACCGTCAGCGCTGCGACCAGAGCGTCACCGAGCGACCGAGCGACCAATCAGCACGCTGGGAGGGGCTCAGGTGACGGAGACAGCGAGACGCGGCGGCACGCCAACTTTAAAATCAAACAACGACGGCGACTCTTGAAGAAGTTAGCGTTGTAGAGGAGCCTGACGCCGACTGTCCTTCAGAAACAGCAACAAATCTGCAGCCAAACAACGGTGGAAGTTAAAGGAATATTCCAGCGTTTTCGGGGGAAAATCCGCTTTTTCCATCTTACCCAGGCCGAGACAAGACGTTCGATACTGCTTTCACCTCTGTACGTCCAGTGGCTCGGTCCCAAGACGTGAAGTTCAAATCCTCATGATCCACTGTGCAAATTAAACAGCTTCTGAGCTGCTGGAAGGTTTATTTTTTCACTTTGACGGAGCCAGGCTAACGACTCCCATAGACTTCAAGTCTTTATGCTAAGCTAACACAAAATGCTACCCATAGGAACTGAGCCACTGGACGTCCAGAGGTGGAAATGGTGTCCAACATCTTGTTTTAGTCTGGGAAAGTTGGAAAAAGGCGATTTCGCCCAAAACCCTGGCAGTATTTATTCCTTTAAAAGGTAAAGGGCATCACCAGCAGCCGTTTTTCAAAGTGGATTTTTCCGTTAAAGCGTATCCTACTAACAATCCCTCAAAACCTCATTTATTATAGCTCAGGTGAAGCAAGCCATGAGAGGATGACGGGTGTTTTTCACTGAAATTTGAGGTTTCCGTGCAGGAAAAGAGGTTTTAATCCGTAAGTGAGCTGCTGCTGGCCGCCGCTCATGTCAGAAACCACAGAAAGAGGCTGAACGCCTGAACGCCTCGCTGCCTGGCACTCCGGCCCGCCTGCCCGGGCCGCTCTGCCAGGCAAGTACGCACACGCCGCCTCCGAGCGCGATGCCTTCCACCAGGAGCCGGGAGCCGACGTGGGGGCGAGGTGGCAGGAGGATTCAGGTGAAGCTGCAAGCCGAGCGGAGCGGCCGGGATTCAGGGAAACTGAACTGGGGCTGAACTGGCAGAGCGTCCGGGAAGCAAAGGTGGACTTTAGTCATGGAAAAGGAATGTGTGTGTGTGTGTGTGTGTGTGTGTTTGGTGGCAGACTGCAGGATACACCCTGCTGCTCTGCCGGCCGCTCTGACTCATAAGCACATCCAGAAGTCACTTCTTCAAGTTTTTAAGCTCAAATGCAAACAGTGCATTTGCATAATATTGCTCACATTCTGAGGCCCGGCGTCGGCGAGGCCTCGTCTTTCTGCCGCGGGCTCAACAACCAGCACCGCGCTCGCTTTGAACGAGCTGCTTTACTGCGCTGTTTAGCCACCACGCGTTTATAAAAGATATTTATTCCACTGGCTACTCTTTTTCAAACCTTTCTCCTCCTGCTCTCGTGTGCCTTCGTCATGTTGGCTGTCTTGTTTTCGTCGTTTGCTCGAGCCTAAAGTGTCTCTAACAGGTTTGTACGGCACGCTGCTCGATGTAATGTGCTGTACAAATGCAATTTCATGGACTGATTTATTAAAAAACGTCACTACTTTTGCCTTTGTGGCGATTACAGATGCTTCCAGGGCCAAAACACAAACTAAATGTGTCCAGAAACGTAGAATCACCTTAAAAATACAGCTTTTTTTCGCCTGAATCGGTGCGTGCCCTGCAGTGCACGCTCCATCTCCTCTTCATCTTGTGCTGGCCAGCAGTCTGTTAACACAAAGTGACTGTGACTCCCATCGTGTCCACTGTACGAGCCAAACGTTAAAGCAGCGCTGCTCTTACATAATGCGCACAAAGTGGCGATTGTGCTGCGAGCCGCATGAATGTCCGTCAGTTCTCACTAAAACTAAGTTGCCGTGGCTCCGCCTGCTCGACTTTAAACTGCTGAACCACATTCTTCCCCCGGCAGGCGAGAAGCCCTTTAAAGCTGCAGCCAAACGCCAGGCACATACTGCAAATGTAAAGCTGGCTGACCTCTGACCTGCAGCCGGCCAGCAGCCAGAGCCCGGCACAAATATGTCATACGTTCAGAAAAACACGACACGGTTTCTGCTGCCTGTTCCGCCCACAGAGCCTCGCTGTGTGTGCAGTGAACTCGCAGCAAACTCGGCTTCAACTCCACATGCACTCTGACTTTCTGTCTTTCTGCACTTTGTGAACATCACTCCCCCTGTTTTAGTCGTGCTCATCTGGCTTCTGCCTTTTTTCAAGCCCCTGACCTGTTTTTTTTTTTTTTTTTTTTTTTTTTTTTTTTGGAAAGCATGGCTATAAAGCAGTCTAGGTCACATTTCAGCAAGAAACAGGCTTTAACAGATAAAACATGATTTGATAAACATTTATATGTAGCTTATAAAGGCGGTTAAAGCCTTTTATGTAATAAAAAGCTGACTATATTGTAAATAGCATTAATAATAAGCAATAAGGTCGCTATTAACTCACTATATGGAATACCATAGACTCACTATAGGGCCCTATAAGAGTGTTACAGGAATTTTGGTTATACAATCGGTTATAAAATATCAAAAAATTTAACAAGTGTGGCTGTAAACTCACTATGAACCACCACAGACATACTATTCGATAATTACATTATTATTTAGGTTATTTTTTAGCCACTATTAATCATGTGTGATGTATCATTTGGAGTATTTCCTGCCTGTGTGTCTCAGCTGCATGCAGAAAGCCCATGTGGCTGAACCAGTGGCCCCAGTTTGAGCCTGTCAGAGCAGCTGGTTCCAGTCCTGCAGACCTCCGGAGCTCCGGATCATGGCTGCTCCCCACCACCTGCCACCACGCACCCGATCCCGGCTACACCCTCCGCAGCAGCCCGGGGGCAGCTCCCACCGCATTTACATATAAAAGCTGCTGCTCTCCGCCGGGGAAGGAGCTCCTGTGCGGCTGCAACGCGGGTAGGAACAACCGGGGAGGAAGTGCGGCGCTGCACCGCAACAACACGGGAGAAATACACACACACACGCACACACGCACACACACACACACATACACACCTTCTGCTGCCCAAGTTAGAATGAGCTCCGTGCTGCGATCAGGCGTCCCAGCGAGATCAACATAACTTGTGTGTAATGTGTGTGTTTGTGTGCGATCGTGTGTGTGTGTGTGTGTGTGTGTGTGTGTGTGTGTGTGTGTGTGTGTGTGTGTGTGTGTGTGTGTGTCACCCACCACATGTAGTCCCATCCAGGGCTCGCAGAGCTGCATTGGCTGTCGATGGGAGGCCAGAAGCGCCGCGGCCGGACGAGGCAACATGGAAGTGAGACGCCGAGAGTCGCTGCGCTGCGCCCGGAGCCCGCTGCTGCTCTCCAGGCGCCGAGCTGCACACAATGGCGAGCAGAGAGGAGGAGGAGGAGGAGGAGGAGGAGGAGGAGGAGGAGGAGGAGGAGATGTGTCAGCGCGCCGCGGCGTCAGGCTGCGCGAGCTGCCGCACACCGCTTCCGCCCCGGACTTTCGAAATAAAACTTAAAAAAAAAAAAAAAAAAAAATAGTAAACTGGACCTAAGTGCGAAAATAAATAAATAAATAAAGATAGATAGATAGATAGATAGATAGATAGATAGTATTCCAGTTTGTACTTTCTAAATAAAAGTAAAAAAAAAAGAAAAAAAGAAAAGAAAGTAAGTAAGCAGGGCTTAAGTGTGAACATAAATAAATAAATAAATAAATAAATAAATAAATATGTAAATAAATGGTATTCCAGTTGTGACTTTCTAAATTAGTAAGTAAGTCACTAAGTGTGTAAACAAACAAACAAACAAACAGACCAATAGTATTCTGGTTGGTACTTAAAAAAGCAAAATCATAGTAAAATAAAAGTAAACAGTACGGCCTATGTAAGTAAGTGAGTAAATAAATAATTAGCATTCTGGTCAGTACTCTCTGAATTAAACTTAAAAAAATAAGTAAGTAAGTAAGTGACTAATTGGAAAACCTACAGACTGACATTTTACTTCTATAAAAGTCTCTACTTCTAAATGCTCCCTGGCAGTCTGACTGATTCACTTGACAGCCAGTAAAACATTAATTTACAATTAGTTCGTTTTTTTTTTTTTTTTTTTTTTTTTTTTTTTTTAAGAATAAAGGAGGCTCTCTGGCTCATGAAAACTGTTTTCCTTTGAGCTCTTTTTCCCAAACATGACAGATAAGGTTTTAATATTGAAGGAAAGGCTCCCACTTCCGGTTTGATACCGCAGCTAACTTGACGGAGCTGAGTGTGACGTTCAGGGCCGCAGCCTGAGAGCACACTGCCAGGAAAAAAGGTGCATCCCGGTACCCTTTAAGATCTGTAATGAATTATTATTAAAAATAAATAAATAAATAAATAAAATTTACTTAATTTTATAAATTAAATTTCATTTTTAATTTTCATTTCTATCTAACCTTTAATTAATCAGGTTGTCATTGATGATTATTATTATTTATCATTATTTATTTATTTTTTACCAGGACACCAAGAAAGCAGCATTAACAAACATGTATGTATACATGCTGTAGACTGACAAAAATACAGTCATAAATGATTTTTTCTGTATTTTCAAAACTATAAATAAAAAAAAAACTCCTAACTGAGTCTGACACAGTTATCTCTTAATCACCAGTTTACTTGAAGTCAGTCAGAGCAGCTTTTTTGCGACAGGATAAAATCTAAACTCTGCTAAGTGTTCCTTGTCTGCGGCTTCAGTGCCTTTAAACTGCGTCTAAACTCTGTGCAGACTGTTTTTTTTCCCATCTGTCTTAAGTTATCAGAGGCTGCGTTTCCTTCAAACTGCAGTCGTGTTTTTCTCTCTCATCAGCTCTGATGTTTTTATTCCTGCAGACGGCTGGGAGACGGAGCCGGGACGGAGGTTTGGCTCGCTCCGGCCTTCAGAGCGCCGACTGTCAACTGTCCGCACAATTTCATGCAAACCGCGTGAAACGCTGCGAAAACAGAACATAAACGAGGTGCGTTTCCACCGGCAGCTGAGCGGCTGGAGGTGAGCAGACGGGCTTCCTGAGAAAACACCGAAACTTTATCCAGCAGGAAAACGAGGACGCTCCAGTCGTCACCGGGCAGCCGGCTGACGCTGGCCGTACTGTTTAGGTTTTCTGAGGATGAAAACAGAAAAACAAAGGAATGCACTACAGTCTGTTGTTCATACGGTTATAACAACATCAATAAACACAGCAGCCACAGCACCAGTTCACCTGCACACATCACCTGTTTAACACATACATTTCAGTCACAATTTATCACATCATTCCCAGCCTGAAGCGAGCTTCAAAACATTAAGATCCTCAGCTGTGGACAGAAAGTCACTTGTATTTACTTACTTTGCAAAATCAGTGATCGTTTTCATTTTATTGGTTAATTTTTTTATTTCTGCCTCCTGGTGCAGCACGAGGTCGCCACCAAACCAAACTATTTACTGACTTTTTTCCCCCTTGCTCTTCACCAGATACGGCACATGGGTATGTCTGATTTATAATAAATAATCAATAAGAAGATCAGTTTAGAAGGGAATGAATAGGACAGTGATCGTCTGCAGGTCGCTTGTCTACGCTGTCTGTGCACTGAAAAACAAGCTTTTCATAACATGACACCTCTTACAAATAAAACTCTTCCAAAAATAAAAATGTACCTTATGACTGAAAAATTAGCTAAAAAAGATGGAAAAAGTAACTTTGTGTTTGCTTTGATCTGTGATGTTGCTGTGGGACTGAACTGGATCTGAGCCAAAAGGTTCAACAAAGACCTCTGTTTCTAACAGTGTGGGCCTTGGCCTCACTTCCACAGGATCCGCCCCTCTCTCTCTCTGTCTCTCTCCCTCTCTCCCTCTCTCTCTCTCTCTCTCTCTCTCTCTCTCTCTCTCTCTCCCCCTCTCTCTCATAGTAAATACCTCTGCTCGACCAGGACAGAGTGTGTGATCATTAGCAGCCTCCTGTCATTACAGACACACACATTAGAGTTGGAGTCCTCATTGGCTCAGCTCAGCGAGGAGAGGCTGCTGCAGCGTCTGCAGCCTGAACGCAGTGTCCTGAACGCAGCGTCCTGAACGCAGCGTCTGCAGCCTGAACTCAACACAGTGTCTGCAGCCTGAACTCAACACAGTGTCTGCAGCCTGAACACAGTATCCTAAATGCAGCGTCTGCAGCCTGAACGCAGTGTCCTGAACGCAGCGTCCTGAACGCAGCGTCTGCAGCCTGAACTCAACACAGTGTCTGCAGCCTGAACGCAGCGTCTGCAGCTTGAACTCAACACAGTGTCTGCAGCCTGAACGCAGCGTCTGCAACCTGAACTCAACACAGTGTCTGCAGCCTGAACGCAGCGTCTGCAGCTTGAACTCAACACAGTGTCTGCAGCCTGAACGCAGCGTCTGCAACCTGAACTCAACACAGTGTCTGCAGCCTGAACGCAGCGTCTGCAGCTTGAACGCAGCATCCTGAACGCAGCGTCCTCAACGCAGCGTCTGCAGCTTGAACGCAGCGTCTGCAGCTTGAACGCAGCAGCTTGAACGCAGCGTCTGCAGCCTGAACACAGCATCCTGAACGCAGCGTCTGCAACCTGAACGCAGCATCTGCAGCTTGAACGCAGCGTCCTCAACGCAGCGTCTGCAGCTTGAACGCAGCGTCTGCAGCCTGAACACAGCATCCTAAACGCAGCATCTGCAGCCTGAACGCAGCGTCTGCAGCTTGAACACAGCATCCTAAACGCAGCATCTGCAGCCTGAACGCAGCGTCTGCAGCTTGAACACAGCATCCTGAACGCAGCGTCTCCAACCTGAACGCAACATCCTAAACGCAGCGTCTGCAGCTTGAACGCAGCGTCCTCAACGCAGCGTCTGCAGCTTGAACGCAGCGTCTGCAGCCTGAACGCAGCATCCTAAACGCAGCATCTGCAGCCTGAACGCAGCACCCTGAACGCAGCGTCTGCAGCCTGAACACAGCGTCTGCAGCTTGAACGCAGCGTCCTGAACGCAGCGTCTGCAACCTGAACGCAGCGTCTGCAGCTTAAACGCAGCGTCCTCAACGCAGCGTCTGCAGCTTGAACGCAGCGTCCTCAACGCAGCGTCTGCAGCTTGAACGCAGCGTCCTCAACGCAGCGTCTGCAGCTTGAACGCAGCGTCTGCAGCCTGAACGCAGCATCCGTCCTGAACGCAGCGTCTGTCTAACTGTAGCAGCGCTCGCTCTCCTGCCGAGCGAACCACCACAACTATGTGAGGCATCCCAGCTATTCAGCTCTGGACATCTTAGAGCAGGATGCTCTGTCAGCTGGTTCTAATCCCTGCAGAGAGAGAGAGGGGGAGAGAGAGAGAGGGAGTGAGGGAGAGAGGGAGAGAGAAAGAGAGAGAGGGATGGTGGTGGGGGGGTTCAAGCAGAGCTGGACAGTAACTCAGTAGTTTTGCTTCAGTTCTTCACTGCAGTCAAATTCACCTGAGAATTTCCATATTACAATTCAAACTACAATTATAAATCACATTTGGCAGACACTTTTATCCAAAGTGACGAACAGATGATATTTTTATACACCAACAAGCAAAGAGAACAACAACATCAAGAGCCATAACGCTCTGGTCCTGGTCCAAAGGACAGAGGAGCTACGAGGCAGAGCACAGGGGGAATATATAGAGTGCATAAAGTTGTTTTTTATTATTTAGGGGATTACACAGTCCAGTTGAGCAGGTGTTCCCTGAAGAGCTGGTTTTTAGCCTTCTCTTAAAGACTGAGTAGGACTCTGAGTATCGAAAGGAGTTTGGCAGCTCGCTCCACCAGAGGAACCACAGAGGAGAGTCCAGCTGCTGATTCAGGGCCTTGTTGTGCTGGAGGCTCCAGGCGTCGCCCCATGGTGGAGTGGAGACGGCAGGAGGGAGCGTAAACCTGGAAAAGGGAGTCCAGGTAGGTAGGAGCAGGTTTGGTTGCTGCTCTGTAGGCAGCAGAGAGTCAAGGCCTTGAATTTGATGCAAGCACCAGCTCCCAGCTGGTGGAGGGATATGAGCAGCGGAATGACGTGTGCTGTTTTGGGCTGGTTGAGGACCAGACCATCACCTTCTGGATCATCTGCAGAGGCTGGAGCGTGCCGCCAGGAGCCAGAAGCACCTGGACCAGGAGTCGAGCTGCAGGTTCAGACAGGTGTGGTCTGATTCTCCTGAGACTGTGTGGTCGTCTGGCTGGAACGATAGGAGGAGCTGGGTGTAATTAGCATAAGAGTGGTACGGGAAGCCATATGAGCAGTTCACTGCACCAGGAGAGGAGGTGTATATTGAGAAGAGAAGGGGACCAAGCACTGAGCCTTGAGGTACCCCTGTGGACAAGCAGTAGGATTTAGGCACTTCCTCTCTCCCTCTCCGACACTAAGGATCTCCCTGAGAGGTAGGACTCAAACCAGCGGGTCCTGAGAGTGCACAGAGGAGGATCTGGTGGTTAACTGTGTCACAGGCAGCTGATTGGTCGAGCAGAAGTAGGACAGAGGACTGACCGGCAGCTCTAGCCGATCGCAGAGTTTCCACTACAGACAGGAGTGCAGTCTCAGTTTGGATCTGGTTCGGATCAGGTAGGTAACTCACAGCGACAAGTTCAGAGGCTTGGATAAAGACTGTGCGCTCGAGTGCTCTGGACTGAAAGGACAGGAGTGAAACCGGCCTGTAGTTTTGGACCAGAGACAGGTTGAGTGACTGCACCACAGTTTCTGACCGCTGGTTCTCTGCACAAGAAGCTTTTCCAGGCAAAACCAGCCCATCCCTGTGCTCTGGACTCCACGCCGCCTCTCGATGGGCTGCCGACCCCCCGGGTGAAGTGATGTTGCCCTGCAGGAACCTTTATGACACTTTCACATCAAATTTAAAGAGCCACTTTTTTCCCTCTCCCTCTGCCGAGGTTCCAAAATGTCTGTTTTTTTTTTTTGTTTGTTTGTTTTTTTGTCAAGTCCATTTTTAATTTATCTCCTATGTCCTCCGTTTTATTCATTTCCTTTTGACCTCTTATTTTCTTATTTTAAATCTTGATTTCACCTTTTTTTTCTCTGTTCTCTGTGTTTTCCATTTCAGTTTTGGCTTTTATGTATTACTCTTCTAATTTGTACATTTGTATTGTAAACTCTTGTGCCATTGTAAGGCACAGTTTTCTTATAGTTTACTCCAAAAAAATAAAGGAAAAATCAAGTTATCAGCAATGCACTGCATATACATTTTTATATTTTTTTATATACATATATATACTTTTTTTCTAAATTTCTTTTATTTTTTGCTAATTTGCTAATTTCGTAATAATTTTCTTGTATCTGTTGCAAAAGTTTGCTAATGTTGCATTACTTAAAAAAAAAAGAACTAATAATTATCATTGTGTTTGTTGTCATATTTAAAAATGCCTTTGCACATTTTCATTTTTGGGGGGGGGGGGGGGGGGGGGGGGGGCATAAGTGTTAAATTTGTGATTTTGATGTTTTGGGTGTTTTTTTTTGGGGGGGGGGGGGGGGGGGGGGGGTGTTGTGGTACTTTTTTTTTTTTTTTTTTTAGATATCTGATTTTAATATATTATCAATATAGTTTTCTTGTAATTTTTAAAAATGTTTTTGCACATTAAGAGGTGGTTGCTGTGGATCTTGTGATTTTTCTTTCTTGTGTACTTTTTGTACTTTGCTAATCGCACTTCATCCTGCATTTTGAAAAGAAACAGCGTGACTGCTCGGGTCTCTAAGGGTTAAGCAGCTCTTGTGTTGCGGCCGACTCTGCTGCTAACTGGGTGAAGTCAAACTGGTTAAACAGGTTCAACTGAGCTCAAGTTTTTTTTTTCTGCTCCCTCCAGCAAAAGACTCACTCAACTTTGCTCGATGCACCTGTGCAGAAAACTCGCCCATGCACCAGAAAGTGAGAGAGAGAGAGAGAGAGAGAGAGAGAGAGAGAGAGTGTGTGTGTGTGTGTGTGTGTGTGTGCAGGCAGGGACAGCCCTAGTTGGAAAGAGTGATGCGTGCCTGCTGCTGCGTCCTCAGCTCAGCGATGCGTCGGGCCCGGCGAGGCCTAATCGCTGCCAGATGGTCAGAATGAAAAGCAGAGGAGTTTCCAGCAGCAGCTCCTCGGCCTCAGATGAACACGCGAGGAGCGACACGGAAACCCCGTCCTGAGCTGAGCCGGGCCGGGGGCTCGCAGCGTCCCGCCAGCAGAGCGTTACTGCTCGCAGCCTCAAGGGGGCGGCGTTTCATCCTTTGACTGGACTTGGCTTGGCTCCACGCTGCAGCTCAGAGCGTCCCGACCGGGGAGGACCAGATCCACGTTGAACCTCTTAAACTCACGCGTGTCAGCGTTGTCATGACAACAAGGAAACCCTGTGTTCACGTCATCACCAAACATCAAGAGCGTAGCGGTTCACTTTTCACGCTTCTGTTCGTCCCGCAGTTTTTAAACCGCAGCTCAGATTATATCAGAGATTGGCTCAGATTTCAGGTGGTGTCTTTTTAATCTCAGGTGGCAGAGGTTTGTTCTGAGCTCACACGAGCCTGCAGCTAACGGACACTTGCTCTGTTTTCCACTGGAAAATGAATAAATGAATTGTTCAAATAACTTTGTGGATCTAGATTTTGATTCAGATTTTTAAAAAACAGGTTTTGAGGAGTTGAGCCTCACCTCCGGAGCTCATTAGGATAAGCGGACAACATCTGATTAGCTCATGCTAACGCTGTGAATTAGCTTCCAGTCCTGTTTAGTAACTTCAGCAACACGCTGATGATTTGGATTAATTTCATTTCCAGGGTTTTTCTCTGGTGATTTACTTGTAATTTTTTACTTTTTCCTGTTACTTTCGTTACTTCCCCCCCAAATATCTAATTTTAACAATTCAGAATAACAGTATTCAGAATTAATTTGCTCCTTTCCTGTCGTACCACGTGACGCTATCAGACGGTAACGTTAGCTAGGAAGTGGCTGAAGGCTAACGTTAGCTGCCGTCGCTAACAGGTGATCAAATCTGTAGTTTGACCTTGAAATCTGAGCCGACGTCCGTCTGGAGTTTCTCTCTCCGTCGTCTCCTCAGTCGTTCCTCGGTCAGGAAGGTGGAACCACGGCGGGCTGTCAGGTTCTCTGTGGTTCTACGCCGAGCAGCTGGAACACAGCAGCACCGCGAGAGGACGGCGGCTGAACATTTACCATGATAAGAACCGCAGGACGTCCTGCTGATGAATATGTTCACTGTAATATCACATTATGCTCAATAATAATAAAAAAAATCTTCATGTGAAAACATTGTATTCAATAAAAATGTAATGCTTCTCCACACCTGCTGCTGGTTCTCACCTGAGTTTGTTTCCTGGTGAAAGTGGTTGGGAAAAAAAAGACATTTCAGGTGTTTGTTGGAAGCTTGACCTGTCTCCAAGGTTCAAGGGCTTATTTTATTTTATTTTATTTCATTTATTTATTTTTGCAACTGTCACAGAAGTCACTAAATCTAAAAAACAAACAAAAAAAAAAAAACTTTACTAAAAAACTAAAAAAAAACAAAAAAAAAACACTAAAAAAACACTAAAAAAATTTCCTTCTCAGGCCATTTATTTTTTTTTTAAATATAGTTTTTATTTGTTTTTTTTCCTCCTTTTTTGCTTCTCTGTTTACAACTATGTCCTTTAATTTTCTGTTGTTATGTTCCTAATAAATATGTGTTTTATTGTGTCTTGCTGTGGTCAGTTTACCTTCTATTGTTTTCTGTTTTATTCTCATCTCTTATTTTAACAAAAAGCCCTTCGAGGGACGGGTCCTGCACATCAGCCTCAGCTACAAACACGGTGACACCCGCCCTGGACGGCTGTTCTCGGTTTGTCTCTATAGACTGTAGACACTCAAATAAACCATAAATGCATAAGACAGTCAATTAAAAAAAAAGACATGAATGAATATTATAAGAGGATGTTAAATGTGTGACAATCTGATGGGGAAACAGGAATTAGAGTCAGTGTGTCAATCAGAGACTCATTTTAATGTCATTATGATGGATTTCCACAGCACTCGAAGGCAGCGACGTGGCAAAATGAAGTTTCGTAGCTCAGTTCCTCGCCTCGAACACATCCCACGTTGTTTTTGGTTTCTGTCGAAAAGCCTCATGCCTTCTGGTAAAGAGCCACACGTGGCCGGAGAGCTACTGCACCGGAGTATCTCTGAATCACGGCCATCTCATTTGTCACCTGGAAAACGTTGGACATCCGGCCGCTGAGTCTCCTGGGCTGTGGTCGGCACACGGGGAGGCACAGAGGCGGCTCGCCTGGAGCCCGGGAGGAAAGGGGAGATACACCTGCTGTCGTCTACTTTTTCATGTTTTATCTTCAGCAGAAGCTTTCCTCTCCTCTGTGGGCCTGAAAACCGCCCGGAACGAAACAGATACACCGAAAAAATCCTGACTAAAATGAAATGAGTGACAGATTTCACTGGAGATACTGTGTCAGGTGTGTGTCCCACTCTGCCTTTATGTTCACACTGTGTCTGCCGCACACTGAATACTACTAATACTACTATTACTACTAATAATAATACTGTAAATCTGATACAGTGTAATACTAGAGTAAGAATGACTTTTACTCACCAAATGCAGCATGCACACACACACACACACACACACACACACACACACACACCTGTGACCTGGTAAAATGCTGCTGACTCATTACAGAGCAGATCTGACACATCAGGAAGACAAAACATCAAACAAACAAACAAACAACAGCAACAGTCCTGCAGGAGCGTCGAGTGCATGCACCGACTAATGCGTTAAAAAAAAAAAAAAAAAAAAAACGACAACAAAAAAACCCCAAACACTGCGGTGCAGCAGCATCAGCACACAGGCTAACAGCACTGTGTGTCTGCTAGTGATCATATAATAATATTTTTATTTTTATTTATATTCATACAGCACAAGGGTGTTTAACGGGCAGCGGCATGGAAATGATCACAATGGAACAAAACTTTCACACAAGGCAAATAAAAAAAAGAAAGAAGAAGAAAGAAGAAGAAAATAAAAATTCAAACACAGATTTCACTGATGAGGATTTTAGAAAGATTTTTTTTTGGACCGACCAAAAGCTTGTTGTCCCGGCCACACTGTTTGATTGACAGGTGATTTCTATAACACAGCAATAAGCTCTAAGCAAAATAAATAAATAAATAAAAAGACAGAGACTGAATGAAAACAAGAATGTTACAGATTGCCCCTTTAATTTTTCTCCACTGAAGCTGAAGATGGTGTTCTCTTCAAAATAAAAGTCAGATGCACTTCATTTAAAACCACAGTATGTCAGACGACGCTGTACAAATACATAAAATACAGTCATGTGGTGCAGACATGATCAACAGAAAATGAATCAGTTATAGTTTAGATAATTGATTGATTGATCAGTTTGGTCCGACATCACCTCACACATTTTTATTGTCCAATCACTTCATTGTGTGGCGAAGATGGAAAACGGCTCTGTGGGTTGTTCCAGAGTGTGTGACGACAAAAAAATCTTCACTCAGGCAACAGCGACTGCATCACACACACACATATGTACACACACACACACACACACACACACACACACGCCTCCTGTGTGGTGTATGTAGGTTAAGTAAAGCCGCCGACCGCAGAGACACGACACCACAAGCCTTTTGTTTGTGCTCGTCCTGCCCTACATTACAGGTGTCAATAAAGCTCTGAATAGACCTGGAAAAAAAAAAAAAAAAAGAAAAACAAAACAAACAAGCCCAGGCCGAACTTCAGCCGTTTCCAAACCTGAGGTCCGGGGGCCTCCAGGGGGCCTTGGCAGAGCTCTAGGTGGCCTCAAGAGGGGAAAATAGTTTGATATAATTTTTATTGCACTTACCAGACTTCAAATTAATAGACTGGGTTAAAAGAAACAAACAAACAAACAAAAAACATTTCACTCTCCACTTATTTCCACCTACAAAGGATTTCAGTGAGTCTATTTTAAGTCATTTAGTAGAAGTTAGATAGCGTTTTTGACTAAATCTACACCCAGTAGATTAAATGATGTCCTAACAATAAACTATCAATAAAGTAAATGATCGTGTAATAAATCAGCAGCTCTTTTTGTGCTGGTCTTTGGCCGTTTAAAGCTAAATTTAACTAAAGTCATTCATTCTCATCCTCAGTGTTCAAATCTTATTTTTTTGTCAGACAAGGTTACAAAAAATCCACCAGTGGGAAGAAATAATCCCAGTTGTTTCCAGTGAAGTTTCACTTGCTTCAGGAATGTTTTTGGGATTAATATGAATCTGGTGAAACGAGGCAGATCAGCCACCGGGATCAAGAAAATGACACTTAACTCACGAAAATTCTGGAAACAAGTGGATTAGCCTCAGAAACAAGTGGGATTATCTCATCCCACTGGTGGATTTTTGACCTTGTTGGAAGAAAAGCCAGATTTGAAGTCTGAAGATGAGACCGGATGACCTTGTGAGGTGGAGATCTTTCTTTTCTTTTTTTATTTTTTTTTTAATATCAGCCTGGAGGGGATCATGCATTTGGTTGTGTGTATCTGTCCGTGTGTGTGTGTGTGTGTGTACTATGTCTGTCAGCAGCTAATCTATCTCTCATATTAGCAGAGCAATATATTGATATTTGGCCACATAAATTGTTAACTTATGGCCTCAGGTAGGAAAAAGCTGCCGGACTCCTGTTTCATGTTGAAGTTCATCTGATCTCAGGTCAGTCTGCAGTGTCCAGAGTTTACAGTCCATCCTGCCCAGTGACAAGCTCAAGAGAGGGTCAATCTCAACATCGACCCAAACCCCAACCCAAACCCAATGTCCAGAGCTGGATCCAGCGTCTGGATGTGAAATGACGTGACCGTCGTCAGTTTGAGGCGACTGGGAGAAAAACAGGTGGAGGTCAAAGCTCGGTCACATTTAAAACTCTGAATAAAAACAGCAACAGATGAAATGAAGACCAAACGTCACAGAGTTGTGTGTAACTTCGAGCTTCGTCGTCTGAATATGATGCAGCTCTGATAACTGGGCCAATCAGCCTCGTATTTTCTGTGCCCAGTTCTGGCTGCGGGCTCGAGGACGCCTCCTGGCTGCTGTGATTCAAAACCTTTGAAAACCGAGCACCGGAGAAGGGGAGACGCGCAGGCACTGCCTCTGTATTTTCCCCTCTCCTGGTTTGTCACCGAGGCCCGAGCAGAGGAGCTGCGCCTGCTGGAGATCTGCTCTCTCCTGGTTTCTGCTGCACGCACTCGTCTGGTCTTCTGTCTCAGTGCCGCAGCGTATCTGAGAGGCAAACCAGACAACCACTCGTCTGAGCAGCTGAACGATGATGTTAACAAGTCAGACGTGTTGCACTGTTGTTTACCACGTTCATCAGGTAATTTCACTGCAGGTTTCTTTGTTCTTTGCAGTAAAAATCTTCCAGAGTCCTGCTAACCAACCCAGTAAAGAATGACGAGTCCAGAATAGGGATGTACCCGAACCTGAATACGACATTCGGAAATCCACAAATAATGCTTTGATCCCGAATAGTTTTTCTGTCCGAAGTTTCTCCTCATTATTTGGGGGCTTTTTTCTAAAGAAAAAAAAAACGTTTGGATGCGTGTTTTGAGCAGGATTTTGAGCCAGTTACAAGAGATTAAAACAAAACGGAACAAAAAACAGCCACGCCCCCAGGAACAGCGCCGTGCCGTTGACATAGTGGCCAAACGTGGAATTGCAGCATCACGTGATGCACTGTGGCCCACACAGCATTTTTCTCAGAGACAATAACAGGAAAAGAAGTGGCTATAAAACGGTGGATACATTTTTTTGAGTGTCACAGCCCCCGCCAATCGACTCGTTTCACCAGCAGAATTTGATCCATTCAGTCCGAGTACGTTTGGAAAGTCTAGAAGAGCCGCACGATTAAATTATTTTATTCCCGTTCTAGTTCGCCGAGAGCTAAACCGGAAGTTAGCTGGCGAGCTCGGCGGGAGTCTCTAGTGCGCCCACTTCTGGTTTCTTCCTGAATCCGAATAACCAATCAAAAGTTTTTTTTTAAAAGCCTGAATCCGAACCGGAATGCAAATAGTGCAATGGCTGTACACTCCTAGTCCAGACATCCCTTTGCTTTCATTTGTCCCACGGCACACTTCACATGACACTTTGAAATGACCGATCTCACTCCTCACTCACGGCTGATTCTAGCTGTGTCCCAGTTCAGGATCTGCATCCTTCGAAGTCGGCATCTGAAGGCCAGTTACGTCACAACACTGTGTGAAGGCCTGTCCCAATTCATCCAAAGTCAAAGGATCCTTCAAACGCGTCCTCCTTTTCAGCCGTTGGTGGCCGATTCGGAGGACGCACCGCGACTATCCTTCTCGGGCTCCCGTATCCCAAGATGCTTTGCGTGCTGCTGCTCAGTCTAAAAAAGTTAACTGAAATGGCTACAGCGCATCTAAATTCAGATTTCGCTATTATAAAATATTCGTTTTTTACTCATTTGAACATCCAACGCCATATATTTTAAGCCAAAACCCCTTTCTTTACTGTTCTGTCTTGTCTGACAGAAAGAAACGTTATCTTTCGGTCTCCAGAGTTTGTTGTCATGGGAACGGCAGTTACGCGACCAGGAAATACTCCGAAGGCTAGACCGTCCCATTTGGTTGACGGGGAGGATGCTTCGTCCGAAGTCCGGGTCCTCCGAAGGCCGCAGACTTCGGAGGATGCAGACCTTGAATTGGGACACAGCTAGTGTGATAGTGTTTTTGTGCAGCTTGTAAGTGGAACCATGTAAATAATGTAAATGGATCCATTTGTAAGCATGGAATGTTTTGCACGACTGTTGAAAGACATTTTTCGGGCTTTATACTATGATTTTGATTCTTATTATTTTTTAATAAGAGCAATAGATCCGCCTTACACCTGTTTTATAATGTTGTATATTTGTTCTATTCATGAGAAGTCGGTCGTGGCTGCTGATCCCTGGTAAAACATGAAGCTGTAAAGCCATCTGTCTGTCACTGCCAGATTATCTAACAACCTGTCAGCACATTAAAAACACATCCCTGCAAATGAGGCGGAAAAGCCGTTGATGTGGTGACAGTCGCAGACGGATGTTGTCAAAGCCTCATGTGGGGAGTGATGAGCCTTTTATTTTGTTTTCATACCTTCTTCTCTGTCATGTTTCACAGAGCTGCATCTGCCAAAAAAAAAAAAAAAAAAACCTCTAGGACAGAAAGTCATGATCAGCTGGAGAGCAGAGGAGGAAGTAACTGAGTACATTCACTCACCTTCCTGTAACCGAGCAGCTTTCTGGGTACTTGTATTTTTTAAAGTCAGTAATTTGACTTTGACTTCAGATTGTTTTTTTTTTTTTTGCTTGAGTTCTGTCCTTCACTTCATTTTAAATCAGATCCATAACAGAGAACAGATGATCAGTGACAGACTGTGGAACCTTTCACAATAAAAGCTCAGCCAAGCAAAGATGAGAAGAGGAACCCGGACCATTTAGACTCAACGGGAAAAAAAAAAAAAAAAAGTGGCATAAGTGAGGACGATGAGAACCATGTAGACTCAACCGTTTGTCAGTTGAGTCTACTGGGTCCTCACTTCAGTTTTAGTGTAATGGCCCTTTAAAAGCATGCAGTGTGCAGCGTGTTCTCTCCTCCTTTTCTAACTGCATGGAAAAGATCCCAGCTAACACAGTTACTGTTTGGAAAAAGGAGCTCAGTCACTTTTACTGCCAGGACATTTGACATGAGACACTTTGGACTTTTACTGCAGGACATTTTTACTGCACTACTTCTACTTCTACTGCAGTCACATACCAGCAGAGGAACAGTACTTCTACTTCTACTGCAGTCACATACCAGCAGAGGAGCAGTACTTCTACTTCTACTGCAGTCACATACCAGCAGAGGAGCAGTACTTCTACTTCTACTGCAGTCACATACCAGCAGAGGAACAGTACTTCTACTTGTACTGCAGTCAGATACCAGCACAGTAACAGTACTTGTCCTGCAGCAGTAGTCTGCAGTACTCTGTGTGGCTCCTGTGGACAGCAGCTGTCGGTGAGGACGGCTCTGAAGGTGTGCTGGTTGTTAAACGTCCTGCAGCAGATCGTCTCTCCGGGTCGTAGATCAAACCGGACATCAGGCAGACAAATGGAGCGGCGACAAGACCTCTCACTCTGTCTGACCTCGCTGCACCGTCCCGTCAGAGCAACACACACCCCTACACACACACACACACACACACACACACACACACACACCTCGACTGCCCGCTGCTGCTTCATTGATTTATTTATGGTTTGCTGGAGCGGCCGGGCAGAAGGCCTCGTCTGGTTCCACCTTTTATAGACGAAATAATGCCAGAAAGACCTAGTTTGTCTTTTTAACTTTGAGCTGGAAATAAACAGTACAGCAGGGCATCTGCAGGTTATCAGAAAGTTAATGCTTAATGCTTTTTAAGACAAAGTTTAAGGGCAAATCATTTCTTTCTTATTCAAATAAGCAGTGATGGACAGAGTACAACAAAGTGCTCCTCCAGTGGAAGTACTGTCACTCGGCTGATATTTGACTGCAGTAGAAGTTAGATATTTTGTTCTGTTTCTCTTCTTACTCCTCGTTTCCAGCTGTATCGCTGCTACGTTTCAACCACTGATCCATTTTCTAAATTTTTTTGTCTCGTCTTCCCGGTCAGAGTGAATAAACGTCCTCGCTTGATGATATATATTCCTTGTTTATAGTGTTTATATTGCTTGCTGCTATTTATCATCTGTTTATACTGTAAATTTCTTTCTAAATTTGCACATTGCCTACATCTATGCACATTGCCTACATCTATGCACACGGTTTTTTTGCACATTGTGTACTTAGATCTCTAGTGTCATATTTTATTCTTTATTTTTTTATTTATTTAATCTTGTACTCTGTGGATACTGCTGAAAACTGTGAATTTCCTTTGGGATGAATAAAGTATCTATCTATCTATCTATCTATCTATCTATCTATCTATCTATCTATCTATCTACCACGGCAGCAGATTTAAACCACAAACACAAACACACACATCTGACACCTTCAGGAGGGAAAACTGATGATAAAATGTGATTTATCAAACTTGAAATTTTTAACTCAACTTATTAAAGCATTGGCTAATAATTTTAGGAATTATGCATGACTGATATTTTTTAAATTAAGTTTTTAAAAATCTCATGGACCCCCTGCAGAGCTCCAACGTTCCCCCAGGGGTACGCAGACCCCTGTTTGAGACCCACAGGGTCAGACAAACCCCTGTGTGTCTGGAGCTCAGTGTGGACGTTGGAGTGGAGTCGCTTCAAAAACCAGACAAGAACTGGACCAGCGGCCACAGTTTTCTCCTTCTGGAGAGTCGACAGGGCGAGCTGCATGCCGGCCGGAGGGTGAGCGGTGCGTTCAAGGACACGAGGGTCTGCTGAGCGCCGCCGTGTTCAGAGCAGGCGTCGCCTTCGTGCGAAGTGTGCACGCTCGCTCATTGTCAGACTGAACTTCACACATGGACTTTAGCAGCACCCCCAACCCTCCTGCAGCGGGGCGGGGGAAAAGCTGCAGCCTCTCCAGCTGTCACAGCCCCCCCCCCCCCTCCACCCCCCACCCCCTCCACCCCCCCACCCCACTGTCACCCAGCAACCGAGAACAAATGAAGCCGGCAAACAGACCCAGCTACTCAGACCCCCTCCCCAACACACACACACACACACCAAAACATCTCTCTCTGTGTGCTGGTGGCTCAATGTGTGTTTTGTTTTGCAGCTGAAAGCAAATTGGGGGTCAGGCCTGGTGACAGAGGGGGGCTGGGAGGTTTTTTTTTTTTTTGTTTTTTTTTACTACACTTGCTCAACATAATTAGACTGAGCTGGTAAATGTGTATATGTGTGTGTGTGTGTGTGTGTGTGTGTGGTTGGTGGAGCAGCTAAGAGTGCAGTCTTTCTTCTGTTTGAGAGAGAAAGAAAGAAAGAGGGTCTGTGTCTGGAGGGCGGGCCGCGGCTGAAAACACACGGCTGCACCTCAGGGTGACACGCCGGGCGTCTGGCAGCCTCAATGATCCCTGACAAACTTCATATAAATAAAATGTCTTGTTTTCGCTGCTGCTGATGCCACGCAGTTGTTGTTTTACAGTTATTTTCAGCTCAACATCTGTAGAGAGCCTCATGAACTCCACAAACAAACTTGTTTCCAGAACTGAAACTGTCATTTTCCAGGATTAATGACCTTTTTAGAATTGTTTCAGTGCATTTTTGTGTATGGAATCAGGTGCTGTTTCTTTTGTTTTGGTGTGTAATTATATATTATATTTATTTATATATTATTATTATATTTAATTATATATTTTTTTGTGATAGTACCATCAGGTTGTTTCTTCCAGGCTCAGGGTTACAATGCACAAGTGTCCTGCAGCCGCTACCTGCTGGATCTAGTTTCCATTTCAAATAGGAACATAACAAGAGATTTATCATCTCCTTAAAAAAACATAGGTACCAGAACTTTTTTACATCGTCATAATCCTCGCTCTTGGTGTTGGTTTATGTGTGACTTTGGGAGCTGTTTAGCTTTGGAAGTGAATGGAGAGACACAAACAAAAAGAAGAGTTTTGCTTTTAACTTTTATACAGTGAATCATAATCATGCAGTATTTAGTGTCAAATAAACTAAAATTAAGCCAATATGAAGCAAAACAATGAATCAAGAATATTACGCAAACGTTTTCAATATGAGGAAAGGATGTAGGTGTACACATTTTATTGATTTAGTTTATTGATTTAACCTTTATTAAACCAATAAGTGAAGTTCCACTGAGATTCAAAATCTTGTTTCCAAGGGGAAGCCGGCCAAAGTCAAGCTTCAGGTTTGTATGATGGCAAAGAAAAAGAAAGAAAGAAAGAAAAAGGACAGCTCATATTTTAGTGTGAACTTCAGTTGGACAGTTTCTGAGCTGCATTCCAGTTCTGAAGCCATGCCGCCCCCCGCTGGCAGGCAGCTGTACCTGCAGGTCAAACCGGGAGCGGAGCTGGCACGTGTCTCCCTGCTGCACTGAACCAAACAACATAATGTTAACGTGAGGAATGTGACATAATGATGAAGCTCATCTGATTGAAGACGACAGCGGTGAATTAAGGGAAACGGTGTGTGTTTGAGCCTGGAGCGGTGTCGGTGTGTCGGTGTGCTGGAGGTCGGACGCCCGCTGGAAACTCAAGCTGTTATGTGAAACAGCTCCCTGCACTGGAGGCTGGGAAATCTAGGCCAAAGATCATCATTCCTCACAGCTTATGGAAGTGGAACGTAGAAAATGGCCGGTGAGACAAAGGCCAGGCTGAGAGTGCGGGGCCAGCGCTGAGAAAGTGTGCAGGAGGAAGCGGAACAAGAAGAAAATCATTTTAAAAACAAAAAAAAAAAAACACCACGACCAGTGTTTATCAAAGATCTCCTTCATTGTTTAATAGTAGACATTGTGCCACAAAAATGTCATGTCCGCAGCCACAAATCACGTGCCGAGATTACGGATTCCAGCTATTTATCATGTCATTCTTTTCACTTGCTTCTCTACACAATTTGCAAATCACTTCTTACATTTATGTATAAATATATACAGTTTATAGATTATTCTCATAGCTCGGATGGTGATTTTTTTTTCTTTTTGTCGTTGTGCTGTTGGTTGGTTGGTTGGTTGGTTGAGAAACACTAGCAGAGGAATACACATTGCTGACGTCACGTCTCCCAATGTAGCACATGCTTATGTCGGATCATTAATATCAGCAGAGCACACATAGCCAAATATATACAGGAATGTTAACTACTGCTATCATACAAAGTCAATTCTCTAAGAAATAAGAGCAGAAGGGGAGGGGGTGGATATGCCAACAACACAGTGCACCAAAGGCAAAATATCATGTAAAACTCCTGCCAAAAAGGCACTGGCACATCGTTTTGGGGGGCAACATTGTGAAGTTGGACCGTGTGACGTTACCGGGGCGCTTCCTCGGTGGAGTTTGGTTTTGTTACGGCGAGCAGGAAGCCGCTCGGGTCATGACTGCATTCCAGATGCACGGAGAGAGCGTGTAATCGTTTCTGCTAACATGCATGATGCTGCGGTAAGCATGTGCTTCATTTGAAGTCCTTACTAATTTCATCTGAGGAGATTCAGGCCAAAGTCATGCTGTTATCCACAGCCAAATAAAGACAACTTTGTTTTTTGTTTTTGTATAGGTTTTTTAGAAAAGTGACTCATCTACCAAACCTGAAGGAAAGAGTTGGGCAAAAAAAAAAAAAGGAGGAGAAAAGCAGAATACTTGTTTTCTTTCATTGGTTAACATCACACGCTGTTAAAAACTGTATACATTTTGAGCCTTGTTGGTTCCAGTATGTGTGTGTAAGTGTGTGTGTCAGTGTGTGTGTGTGTGTGTGTGTGTGTGTGTGTGTGTGTGTGTTTTGGTTTACGAATGCAAAGAAAGAAGCCCGGTGGGATCTGTGGGGGTTGATGGGCTTACCGTCCTATTGCTGACTTTGTTTAAAAGGGTGCGGTGGGAATCTGGTGTTGTAGCTGCACACACAATTACAAACCGGTCCAGTCAAGGTCTTCATCATCTCTAACCCTCTCTCTCTCTCTCTCTCTCTCTCCCTCTCTCTCTCTCTCTTTCTCTCTCCCTCTGTCTCTGTGTTTTCTATCCCTGTGGAGCTTGGTACGTTGAGACTGGGTTTCGGGCGCCGGGCGGCCTCAGCAGCAGCCTCCAGACGAGGTGTTGACCGGCTTGCTCTGGATCTTGACGTTGGACTTCTCGGCGGCGCCGGCCGTGGCCCCGGGGCCCATCCTCTTCTTGATCTCAGCCGCCATGGTCATGAAGGCTTGTTCCACGTTGGTGGCGCTCTTGGCGCTCGTCTCCAAGAAGGGGATGCCTAAGTTGTCAGCAAACTCCTGGTGGAGGAGCAGGGAGGGGTTGTGAGTTGAAGACGATGAGATGTTCAGCAGGAAAATAAATAAAGCAGAGGAAGAAATAAGAGACGTGACCAGGATGGAAAAAAAACACCAGAACCGTAGCCAAACAATGCTCAGTGCTGGGTGTGGCTGGTTTGTTTGATTAATCATTTAGAGCATTCAGTCTGAGAAAGAAAAATCTTATGGCAAGTAATCAGAAATGTCTTCCTTAGACTGACTGGGAGCCAAAAAAAAGGCATTAATTTTTATAAAGATATAAACAGAGAACAGGCGATTTGAGCATCTTAAGTGAAGCTGGAATCAGACGCTGGTTGGCCTTTATACTTGATAAATGACAAAACCAACAGATTATCCAACTGGAGATGAATTTTCTCTGACAAATAACTGATTAATCAACTAATCATTTCAGTACTTTTTTGTAATTTTTCCTGTATCAGCCACTTTGGGCGGTAACCATTCATCTCTTTAGAGCTGCTATTCTGCTCTAAAACTCCAGCTGGCCTGAGGAAAGAGAGCGTGGCTGCTGCAGCTGGAAGCTCATCAGCCCCACAGCTGGTGGATATAAACAAAAGGGGAAAAAAGAATTTCCTGCCGTGCACAAAACAAATCTGCTAAGCAAAGTGGAGAAGCAGTGAGTGCACACAGTTAAAGCAGCGGCTCTGCGGCCACGTACCTTGGCTGTGGTGTAGTCCACAACCTTCTTTGTCGTGAGGTCACACTTGTTGCCTACTAGCAGCTTGTTGACGTTCTCGCTGGCGTAGCGGTCGATCTCCTGTAGCCACTGTTTCACATTATTGAAGGACTCCTGCGAGCGGGCGGCAGCAGGAAGGCGGTTATTAACACCAAACAAACGTCTGACACCTCATTAAAGTCCGGTCCAAGAATTCACACACAGCTTTACAGCAGAGACGTTTGTTACCAGAGACACTGACAGGGCAGCATAGGGATGCTTTAGCAGTGTTTTCAAAGAAGTTATATTATATACACACGCCTTCATATCATTTACTGCTGGTTAAGTCAGGGGGCTTTTACAACCCCGATGTGGACCGTTACTATAAAACAGTAATAAATGTTTCTTTGCTGAAAAGTAGTGAAGCTACAGAGGTGGAGCCTGCGATGGTTGTAAAACTGAACCGTAAAAAAACGAACCGCTCAATTCACGATCCACCCTTCAAAGTCCTGTGTTACCCACACATCCTCTGTATGAGAGCCACACAAACACACACTCCAATTAATGAATATACTGAAAGTATTTTTATGTTTGTTTCAAACAGCCTAAGCCTTGAAAAAATATTTGCTGATTTCATGTTGTTATCCCAAATCTCTGCAAGATAAAAAAAAAGTTATTTTGGCAAATAAGACAAAATACAGAGAACATTAGAAAAGGTAGTGTTTTGTTGAAACCAAAATCGTGACCCAAAAACTGTGATACCAGCTGAACCGTGGGTTTACTGAATTGTTACACCTCTGAAGCCCCTAGAGATTCTGGGATTTCCCACATGACATGAATGCAGCATTAAAACAGTGGGAATATATCCACAGATATTATTTAATATGATTATAAAAGCCTAAAGAATGTAATACAGTAACCAGCTGTCTGTTAGATTTCTGACACTGGATAAAATGTTTAGTGTGTTACAGGACAAAGTGGTGTGATTACAGCAACACACAACTTTCTCACTGCCTTGACTCTGCCACTGTGAGTCTATACATTATTATAACATGAAGTGTTAATGCTCCGATCCACCAGCAGCACTCACCTGGTCTGTCACATCGTAAACTACTATAATGCCGTGAGCTCCTCTGTAGTAACTGGATGTGATGGTGCGGAACCGTTCCTGTCCAGCCGTGTCCCACTGAGACACACAAAGACAAAGACAAAGACAAAGACAAGGGACGAGATGAAAACCGCAATTCAGTCCAAGCAAACACAACTTCCTGTAACAAAGTCAACATTCATAAACCACACAACTGGTAACTGAATGCAAATGTTTCCGCCGGGGACTATTATCTTAATTATCTTTTCTGTTACTTGTTTAATTTTTCTTGTCTGTTACTTTTACCTATTATTCTATTTTTAAATCTTTTACTTTTACCTGTGTGATTTGTTATTTTATTTGTTGATCAACTGTGATTGTTTATTGGCCTGCTTCTTACTGCTTTTATTCTGTCCCCTGTTTGTGGAGCACTTTGTAACCATAGTTTTGAAAGATGCTATATAAATAATGTTATTATAATTATTTATTCAGTGTATTAAGTGTCAAAAATAAAGCCAAAGTCTGATGGAAAGTGATCAGAGCTCAAAGTGATGTCTTCAAATGTCTTCCTTACGCTGAACAGCGACCACAAGAAAAAAATAACTCAAGTATTAATTTTAGAATGATATTAACGGAGAATTGGAAGAGAACTTGAGCATCTTAATGGAGGTGACATCATATATATAAATAAAAAAACTCTAATGGATTGTGTTTCTGTGTCCCAGCTGACTGATTCTACTCACAATCTGAAGTTTTATGGTCTTTCCATCCAGCTCTATGGTCCTGATCTTGAAGTCCACACCAATGGTACTAATGTAGCTCTCTGTGTATGTGTCATCCTGCAGGAGGAAACACACACAGGTCAGTCCACGTGGAAGATATGAAGTGTTTATCAGCCGCCGCGGTGCTGACAGGGAAAATTAAAAAAGCCTATTACATAATGAGAGTGGTGGAGCAGCAGCTACTTACTGCAAACCGGAGGAGGAGACAAGACTTTCCAACACCAGAATCACCGATCAGGAGCAGTTTGAATAAATAGTCACTGTGAGGACAGAGACAGAGACAACAACACAGTCCAACCTGCTCTGATGCAAATTAACACCACAACACAACACCAGCCAGGCCTGGGGCTTACAAAATGTCAGCTACACTGACCAGTCATATATTATTTATAACAGCTGCAACATTACGCTGCATCTTACAAAAATTCACCACGGTTTCCTATAATATTTATGCAGAAACCACAGAATTACTATGATACTTTATAATGATTACTACAGTGCTATCCATGATAGTGTTGCTGTTTTACTGCAGTGCTGACTGATTAAAAAAATAAAGCAAAAATTAATAAAAATTGCTTGATATGTCATTAAAATATTTTTAAAAACATGACAAATTAATTCCCAACGAACATCTCTCTAATGTTGACAAAAGAGTGCACAGGATTGCACTAAATAAAAAAAATGCATGCAGACAAGAAGTTAATTTAGTAAGCAAGATGAAATATTAATAAGAAATAATATTATTATTATTACAACTGCATTAAATATTTAGCCTAAAATTAGTCAAATATACATGGAATATCACTATGGTGCCTCACAAAAACTGCCCTAAATACAATACTGTCATGTTTTACTTATTTCTTTAATTCATTTTAAGACATTTTATAGTAATTATGATTGCATTGTAGTAATAAAACAGTGATTAATTATGGTTGTACTTTCTGCCAACATCCATAAATACAATAGTTTGCCTGCCATTGCAAAACTAATTTCTAAGTGGCAAGCTACAGCAAGCATTAATGAAATTACCCCGAGCTAAACATGAACTCAACATCAGCTAAACTTCACCTCAGGACACTCTACTCATATCCTATTAATGGCAGGTAAATAAATGACAATTAAGTTGAATGTAGCCGGATCGGTGTGAACATTTAGCACATTAAAAAAAAGCAGCATTTGTGTTTGTTTAACGAGCTAATATTCAATAACCGAGTTACTCCCTCAACAACAAAAAAATTCCTCAAGACTTGAGTGTCCAACTAAAGCTACGTAGCTGCTTCTGGCTAGCTAAGCTAAGTTAGCTACCGGGCAAAATCATGTAATTAACTTCTATTTAGATGACACGCAGCTACTTAGCCGTTTAAATGGTGTAATATTAGTGCCCAAATATCAACAGTCTTGTGTTAGATAATTTACATCGCTGCTGTCACTCCGTAGTTCGTATCGTGCTAAAACAGCCGTTAGCCTGTTAGCACAGGAGACAAAGCCGCTGCCGTTCATTCTGTACACACAGTGCGGCTGCCGAGCTAGCAGGCTAACGTTAGCTGCCGAGCTAGCGGGCTAACGTTAGCTGCCCGGCTAGCGGCTGACAGCTCCGCCGAGCTGTCACCGTCATCAAAAGTGACACTTACTATTCGGGATTCATCGTTGACTACACGCGATAAACCGTCACGACTGGAAATACCGCTATTTGTCGTCGTAGTTCAACCTTTACAGCTTGACTTGTAGTCAAGGAAAGACACCGTTTTTTTTTTTCTTTTTTTTTTTTTTTGGTCAAGAACTAGCTAAACTGGTTGTCGCAGCTAGAACAGCATAATCGAATCAAATATGGCTGCCCGTCCGTCCTACCCGGAAATACCGGATGACGTCACTCATGGGAGTTGTAGTTCCTCGGCAGGTTGGGCATCCAGCTCCTCCGGGAGAGGGAGGAGGACTTTGAATCGGATTATAATCCATGTTGTTTGGCGTCTGGCTGTGCAATGGCTGACAAACAGGAACGTGTATTACGGTATAATCTTATATAATCTATGATATAAAATATTGGTGTGGGCTGAATGTATGGCGGCGCATTAGGGCCAGTGTAAAGGGCCGGGAAGCCAAGACAAAAAAATGCAGAAAATGGATCAGTGGTTGAAGCGTAGCAGCGATTCAGCTGAGAACAAGGAGGAAGAAGAGAAGAAGCAGAAACAGAAACACGAGAGTCTGCTCAGTGTCAGGTTGTTGTTTCACACTGATGAACCTTACAGACGGCAGCCTGGTTCCTACAGTATAACTACAATACTGTCTGGATCATCGTATTACCCAGGGGGGCAAGTCCGACTCCACCTCCGAGGGGGGGGGGGTCAAGTCCTCAATTTCTCAAGAGAGGGGGGTACACCAATATTAACCAATGTATGATATAGAATACATACGCTGGAATAGTCAAACGCTATACAGTACACCAGGGATACTCAACCTGCGGCCTGCGGGCCGCATGTGGCCCATGCGTCATTTCTATGTGGCCCGCCACTGTCATATACAGTGGTCCCTCGTTTATCGTGGGAGTTACGTTCTAAAAATAACCCGCAATAGGTGAAATCTGCGAAGTAGTCAGCTTTATTTTTTACAATTATTCTAGATGTTTTAAGGCTGTAAACCCCCTCACTACACACTTTATACACTTTTCTCAGACAGGCATTAACATTTTCTCACTTTTCTCTCTTGTTTAAACTCTCAAAGTTCAAACCTTCGTAGAAAAATAAGTCCAGTATTATAGAATGAACGCATTCTGTACTGTACAGGAGACACGGCACGGAGGAGATTGATTGACAATGGTCTACAGTCCCTTAGCCAATCAGGACGCAGAACACAATGCGCTGTAAAAAAAAAAAAAAAAAAAAAAAAAAAGCATGCAAAATTGCACAAAAAAAATCTGCGAAACTGCGAGGCCGCGAAACGTGAACCGCGTTATAGCGAGGGACAACTGTAATAAAAATGTTACTATTCTATCTAATTATTGACTTTTAGTCTGTGGACAATTCATTTCTATCACTAACCACAAGAGGGCGATAATGCATAGGCTATTGTGCTGATGTCATGAACCTGTTTTGACCTTCTGATCAGAAGTGGGCGTGGCACACTCCCGACACACCGCCACCCGACACACTACTTACTTTTCTCGTCTACCGACCACACCAAGCTCTTTACCATGGTTTTGCCTCACACACACACTCTCACACACTGATGGCAGAGGCTGCCAAATGAGGTGCCAAGCTGCCCACCAGGAGCGGTAAGGGGGTTTGATGCCTTGCTCAAGGACACTTTGGCGACTGCTCTACCTCCCGAGCCACAGCGCCCCCTGGATTTTCAAGGCTACTCAGCCACTTAAAATCCTTAAATTAATATTTTGATTACTTTATTTATTCATTTACCTGTACAATCTTACTCAGTTCAGGTCAGCAGCTCTGTCATAAATTCTACCTTTTAACAAAGTTTATAATGTTCAGTTTTTGTGTAAATTTAATTCTGTGTTTATTATTGAGGCTGTAGTTTGCAGAGGTCTTGTACTGGACTACATTATAATGAGAAGTGTTTCTAATTTTTTTGTCCTCCCCTTTTATATACATGAGGAGGGACAGAATAGTGGAAACAGCTGTCAGTAAAGTGCAGCACTAACTATGAGCTCAATGCCAAACACAGAAGTGAATGAACACCTCTGTTACCGTGACAACAAGACAAGCTGAGCGTTATAGGCAGCAGGAGAGGAAACTTTATGGCACAACAGCTGGACTGGATTAGATTAGATTATACAGGTGGAGCTGATGAAGTGGACACCGAGTGGACAAGTGAGTTTTTGGCCCTGAAAAAGGTTCACAGAATCACCTTGAGGTGCAATAAAGAGCCTTGCTGGGGGAACATTGGTGTAGACTGGACTCTTGCTGTGCCCTTAGTGTGTGCACAGGTGAGGTGAACCTGCCAGGTGGGGAGGGACACCTTTCAGCAAAACACACACTCATTCATCTTGTGCAAACCCTCTGGGAGTGAAAGCACTGGGAAATGTCTTCTCAATGGGAGCCACTGGTTTAGGCAGTTAGTTAGTATTTGAGTTTCAGACCCTGAAGGCTCAGGTGTGACAGGCACCTGCTTCTGCAACATCCAGGAAGTGACACTGAGCTGCTGACTTCCGCCCACACCAGGATCAGCTGACACCGGCGAGCTGCGTCGAGTCAGCCGCATTAATAGAAATTAGCAGCGGAAGTTAGGCAAAACCGCCTTCAAAGTAAAAGAAATGTCACAACTCTGTATAGAAGAGAATAGAATGCCTTTATTGTCACTATACACATGTACAATGAGATTAAGAGCAGCTCCTTTTAGTGCAAACATGTAATAATAAAGAAAAAAAAAGATAAATTACAAAATAAGTAAAAATAAGTTATATATACAGTAAGTAGTTCTATATACAGTAAGGATTTAGTGGTGATATTGCACATTTTAATAGTGTTCACTGTAGGTGGTTGTGAGGTAGTCTGGGGGTGTTGGGGAGGGTTGGGCTGTGATGTCAGTGCATGTGTGAGTTCACATGGAAAAAGTAGAAATATAACTTTCACATACAGTAAAATAAATACTGTTGCACTACCTGTATGTGTTAAAAGATACTTATGAAAGACACCTTAAAAGGTTAATCTGCTTTACTGTTTAAATTTCTCCTTAAATAGCTTCAAAGTTAGAGACAAACGTTATTTCCCATATTGTACAACAGTGTCACATACATGTTGTGTATCTGCTGGTTGAAGCCTTTATTATGTGAAATATTCAAAGCCAAGATGATGATTTATAAAATTAGTAAGAAAATGTGAGGGAAAATGGTCTACAAACCCCCAAGGATTGTCTTGTTGTTGCACATCACTTTATACACATTTTTTCTGGAATTCAGCAGGAAATATATGATATGTTTCAAGACTGAAGTTATTATAGTATTGTATCATTTTAGTTTCTATTGTTTGAAAATGTTTCATTTTTTCATTTCATTTTAGTTTGTTTTTTATTAGTTTCAGTTCAAGTTTTATTCATTTAGTTATTTATTCATCGATATTTTTTATTATTATTATTTTACATTATAATAGCGTTGGTGTTTGTCAGGGTGAAGATTTCTGAAGTTGAGAACATCAGCAGCAACACCATGTCATGTTTGTCGTGCTCACACATTTGACCAAACTGATGAAGACTCACACATCTTCTGCATATTTTTATTAATTTTATTTCAGTTGGTTTTGTAAGTACACAATATCATTTAAGCTATTTTCTCCCTAAAGTCCGGTTTTTATTTTTATTTCAGTTAACCAAAGTGTTTTTCACATCTTGTGTTAGTTTTAGTGAATCATAATAGCCCTGATGGAGACCACGGCATCTCCACTCCAGTTCACAATATAGGTCTGCGGGTTCGAGCAGGGCGGTTGGACCATAGACATAGAAAGAGGCTATGTATATCTATGTATGTATGTAGCCTATGTATGTCTGTGGGTTGGACAAGGGGCTTTTACGCTGAAACTGTCAGCCGGAAGTGCCGTTCCTGGCGGAGGGAGTGTCTCCGCTGTGCGGGAGGCTGCGGGAGGCTGCGGGAGGCTGTCAGGCTGAAACATGGACAGTCAGGGCAGGAAGATAGTGGTGTGTGACAATGGCACCGGGGTGAGTCTGGAGCACAGCGAGGACTTTTCTGTTGTTTGTTGTTGTTGTTTGTCTCCCGCCGCGCAGTTTGACGCAGAAAGAGCAAACAGGAAGTGGCAGGCAGCCCGTCCGCCGTTAGCTAGCGGCTAGCTGCTAACAGGCGGCAGCTGGGTGGCTGTCTGAGGAATTTATGTGTCTGTTTGTCTTCTGGACTCATTTATCTGACAAAAATCAGCAAATACTTCATTACATTAACATAAATCTGCTAACAGTTGATCATTTAAACGCGGAGAGCGGCTCGCCTGGCTGCTGCTCCGGGCTGTGCAGCAGGGAGGAAGAGGAGCGTCCGCTAGCCGTGTTAGCGCTCAGGCTGGTGTCAGTAGAAAAGTTGATCAAAATACACTATACTGCAGTATTAAAAATAAAATAATATAAACTAAAATACAAATAAATTACAGCGAGCAACAAAAAAGTAACTGAATTATCCATAACTATTGTCTGACAAAAGCAAAAAGCTTCATTGTGTGTTAACTTACTGGAGTGAATTTGAAATATCTGTCATTTTTTTACTTTTTTTTTTTTTTTTTTTAGTATTCCCCTTTTTTTTTTTTTTTTTTTTTTTTTTTTTTTAAATATATTTAAGTCCATGATGTAGGCATGTTGCATACTTTTTTATTAGAAAAAAAAATGCTGAATATAAAATGCAGTGTAGTAAAATAAAATAAAATAAAAAATGAATTACAGTGAACAACAAATAATAAAATGCAGAGAAAAGGAAGAAACAGGACAAAAGTCAGGGTCTGCTAAATAACTGGACTAACTAGTTTTTTTTTTCTGAATTTGTTATTTCGTACTTTTAAAAATTTCAGTAGTAGTCAAAAATATTTTAAAATTAGAGTCTTCGAAAAACTAAAGGAGGGTAACTTTTTTCATATTGTGGATGTAATATTTAGTCAAAATAATAATCAGATTAGTTCCGTAAATGCATCTGCAGAAAAATTGTGATTGTTAAACATGAGTAATGTATTGGTCTTTGCTTGTGTGCAATCTTGTTTTAAATTGTTGGAGGAGTCACTCTTTGAATCAAACCGGAAAAGACGTTTGCACTGATCGTCTCAGTGAAGTGAAACTCCCAGCATGACGGTGCCTTTGACTGACCTGACAGCAAACCGGCAGCTTTTAACAAAGCAGCAGAAAAACTCTGAGTTGGTGGTTAACCACAGAGGCTCGACTCTCAGCAGAGGTTCAGCTGCTGCAGGCAAACCGGAGGCGAGCCAGAAGAGAAGACAGCGAGTGTTTGTTGAGACACAGAGGAAATCAAATCTGCTGCTTTTTCATTTAAACTCAGCCGGCGGTACAAAGCACACGGCCTCGCTGAGCTCCTGCACACTGATATTTCACTGTTTGACTGCGTGTCAGGATTTTAAAACAGAGCAGCAGTCTGGGTTTGCAGTAAAAAGTGGAGTGAAGTCAAAGCTGAGCTGCAGGTGTGATGAGCAGAGCGGCTGAAGTGCGCATGAGCAGGGCTCAGAGTGCGGAAGCTCACTCTGCTCTTCCATGTAAGGAAACTTATCAGATCTGCTGCAAGAGCTCCGACCAGATTTTCTCTGAGTGTGTGTTTGTGTGTGTGTGTGTGTGTGAATGGACAGCGGCAGGTCTCACACACACATTCACACACGCTCTGTCTGTGTCTGTGCTGCTCTGCCTGGCTGAGTGACTTCCCTCTAAGCTGGAAATGAGCGTCAGTCCCTCACACACACTGAAGCCCTTCGCTCAGCCGCGCCTCAGGATTTTCATTCTGCACTAAAACCAAAACAGGACTGAGGTTCATCCAAAACTACGTCCAAACCCAGAGAAGAGTCTCACTCTCCAGACTGAGAGGGGGTCTGTCTCATGGCCTAAAGGGACAATACAGACACAGCTTTACCTCTGTATAGCAAGAAATGACAATAATATTAATATCTGCAGCACACATATAGACTTATTATTACTACTGCAAATCTATGATAGTGATAATAATGACAATAATGAAGCAGCTTTGATGCAGGATGTGCAACTCAAGGTGCTTTACAGGACAAAAAAAACAAACAAAAAAACAGACTAGAGTAAAGCGAGCTAACAATAAAAACAATAGCAACTAGAAAAACAGAACAAGTAAATCGTAAAATTTAACCATGAGGTTCTGATAAACAGCAACCAGACACAAACACAAACACCTGGAATTAACTCCAGACCTTTAATTTTTTACCTTTTAATTTTTTTAATTTGTCGTGAAACTGCTTTTTGGTCAAGTGTCCAGTTACTTTTGAGCCTCTGGAAACGGGGTGACAGTGAATAAAACTGACTGTAATTCCTAAACGCTTTATGTCATATTTTTGTTCAACCCCTTAAATTAAAGCTGAAGGTCTGCACTTAAATCACATCTTGATTACTCCATTTCATATCCACTGTGGTGGTGTACAAGGGCAAAATTATGAATATTGTGTCACTGTCTAAATATGTATGGACCTAACTGTATGTAGTGGAGTGACTAAGTCCTGCACTTTAGCTGCTGCCGGCTGCTAGTTACTCAAAACTGTTTAGATGTGAACTCAAAAAATACAGTATTAAGTGTTTTATCAGTGCCTGCAATAAAGAGGCGTTTATTTCCCACCAATATCAATCTGTTTGCTTCCCTCTCACCTGCGATTACTGGCGATGTACTTCATGCCTTGTGGCCGGCCTCAGCCTTAACCGTGCGCCACCTAGTGCCATGGAGGAGTATTACATCTCACTACAAATCAAATACAGTTGTCCCTCGCTATAACGCGGTTCACCTTTCGCGGCCTCGCAGTTTCGCGGATTTTTTTTTGTGCAATTTTGTGTGCTTTTTCTTTTTTTTTCTTTCTTTTTCTTTTTTTTTTTTTTTTTTTTTTACAGCGCATTGTGTTTTGCGTCTTGATTGGCTAAGGGACTGTAGACCACTGTCAATCAGTCTCCTCCGTGCCGTGTCTCCTGTACAGTACAGATTCAGAATGCGTTCAGCTTGCCTAAAGTGTGTAGTGAGGGGTTTTACAGCCTTAAAACATCTGGAATAATTGTAAAAAATAAAGCTGACTACTTCGCGGATTTTGCCTATTGTGGGTTATTTTTAGAACGTAACTCCCGCGATAAACGAGGGACCACTGTACACTACAATGTCTCTAAAACACAGTTACTAGTCACTGTTCTGTTGGATATCAGACTAGCTAGCCTAATGGGAAATATGACTTCATGATGTAGCCCCTTTAAACTTTCAGCGAGGAGTTTTTTTTTTTTCTGTGCTGGGTTTTATTTCATGACTTGTATTCTTCTTCCTTTTTGTCTTTTGCAATCCATTCCCAGTTCGTCAAGTGCGGCTACGCCGGCTCCAACTTCCCAGAGCACATCTTCCCGGCGCTGGTTGGCCGGCCGATCATCCGCTCCACAGCCAAAGTCGGCAACATAGAAATCAAGGTGAGGACTTCCTGTTTGCTGTGTGTCAGTGACAATCTGGTGACACAAAACGTGACACGATAAAGGGGCAACAATTCAATATTTACTGAGATATATTGTGATTCTGTGATTTCTTTTATTCAGTTTAAGGATTTGTTCTTACGTCGTCCTGTCTCGGTTTACGTTGTTACTTTGGTGTGGAAGAGTCAGTCGGGTGACGATAAATTACAACACTGCCATCTAGTGGGTCGGGTGTTTAAACACAACACAAAAGGAACCCCTGCATCTTCACAGCTCTGTTTCCTTCAAAATACATGTTTCATATTTTAGTAAAAAGAGTTGTTCATATTGAAGGTATTGTGACCAATTTTTTTTTTCAGTCAGCACTAAAATTTCAAGAGTGACCGTTCAGTGTGCAGGCCGTGAACCAAACATGGCGCTTTTCACTGTTCATATAAAATGAGAATACTCTGAAAACAAGTGTGAACTCATGCAGAGTTTTGGGAGCTCTGCGGTGAAGAGCGGCTCTGGACCTTTTGGTTCCAGACGAGACTTTAGCAGAATTAAAATCGGGAACTGAAAGTTTAGAAAAAGTACAGAACCATTAAAAGGGAACTGTGTAGGAATTCTGGGGAAACAAGAATAAAAAAAAAAAAAATGTCTCTTCTCTTCAGACATCATTTTATAATAACCACAGTTGCTTAATTTTCAAATCAACACACAAAGAATGAACATTAGCAAGGAAACTTTAGGGCGTTGGAACAGGAATATTTAATACACAGCCTTATGATGCAGAAAACTACAAGACAGACAAAGTTTGATACACAACCCGAAGGCATTTGGAGGCATTTCTCCAATTTGCCAAAAAAAAAAAAAAAAAAAAAAAAATAACATTCCTATCACAAAATATATGTTAAATTAGATTTCAGTTTCATTAGATTTTCAAAGTCCATCAAGGTGTTTTGTAGACGATAGGGAGAGATTTCATTGGTTGTCAAGCAGAACGAGAGAAGTAATGTTCAGGTGGAGATGTGTGTTACTGAAATCCTATGTGCACACTTTTAATTTGGTCCTGTCGCTGCAGAGAATACACTCAGCTCTTCTGAATAAAGGATCTTTAACCTGAAGAACCTCCTCTCCCGTATTTTAATTGTCTACTTTAGTTGCATAATTATGCCTAAAAATGATAATTATCTGATCGCAGAAATCCCAGATGTTTATTCACTAATCTAACTGGGTCTGGAAGCAGATCTTTCCATCAAATTTTATGGAAATCTCTTTAAAGTTTTAGATAAATCGTGCTGACAGACAGAAGGACTGACAGGTGAAAAACACAAAGCACTGGAAGTGATGGAAAAATGCAAAAACTGAAATCATGTCTGAAAAATAAAACCCGCCCTGCCGCTCTTCTTACGCCGTTAAAACTGTAACCACACCTCTGACGTCATCCTGCAATTCATCATACACGCACACACACACACACACACACACAGGCTTCTGATATGATTGTGGTCACCTGTCCTCTCTCCTCTGTTCACCCAGAGCAACATGAAGATGGTAAGTATGTGTATGTGTGTGTGTGTGTGTGTGTGTGTGTGTGTGTGTGTGTGTGTGTGTGTGTGTGTTTGACTTGTCAGTTTCCTGAGTCTCACACAGTGAATGGATTTCCTTGCTGCATTTTGCTTTTTATTTACTCAAACTAAACATATAACTTGTTTATTTGTGTTTTTTCTCCTCTTTATTAATTTGTTTGCTTGTTTGTGATCAGAAGTAACAGCGAACAGATTAAAATCAGTGAGGATGACAGACGACACAGATTAACGTGGCCCTCGTCTGTGTGCCAGAAACTCACAGCTCAAACATCAAAACATCAATTTAACATAACAGACATCTTTAATACAGTGGTCCCTTGTTTATCACGGGAGTTATGTTCTAAAAATAACCGGCAATAGGCGAAATCCGCAAAGTAGTCAGCTTTATTTTTTACAATTATTCTAGATGTTTTAAGGCTGTAAAACCCCTCACTACACACTTTATACACTTTTCTCAGACAGGCATTAACATTTTCTAACTTTTCTCTCTTGTTTAAACTCTCAAAGTTCAAACCTTCGTAGAAAAATAAGTCCAGTATTATAGAATGAACGCATTCTGTACTGTACAGGAGACACGGCACGGAGGAGATTGATTGACAATGGTCTACAGTCCCTTAGCCAATCAGGACGCAGAACACAATGCACTGTAAAAAAAAAAAAAAAAAAAAAAAGCATGCAAAATTGCACTAAAACAATCCGCGAAACTGCGAGGGACCACTGTATCTACAATACAAACACCAGCGCGAGAGAAAAAAAAAGTGTGCCGTTAAATTTCAACAAGAGCTGTTTCTCAACAGCTTCACTTCCCTCCTCCTTAAACTGAAGGTGTGTTTGGTTTGTGCGGCCAGCTCGTCCTGTTCTCACACACCCGACAGGTTTGATGCATAACACACACAGTTTGTAGCTCTCGCTCGTATAAATAGCCTGTATAAATATCACAACAATACCACAGTGTATAGCAGTATCCTACATGGAACAGTAATATAAATATAAGAAACAATCATTAGTTAGTTAGTTAATTATTTGATAAGGACGGTGCAGTACATGATTTAATTAAAATAGGTAGAGCTCAGTGTTTCCCCGCTGCTGTGATCATGACCAGCTGTCACAAATGGAAAGTCGGACAATAGTTATGGATAATTCAGTTACTTTTTTGTTTTATTTTCTTAAGATTCTTTTTATTAAATTTTTGAACAAAGGAAATGTACAATTACCAATACAGCAAACACCCGCTGCAGAAAGAGAAAACCAAAACAAACAAACAAACAAAAATGTGTGCATGTGTGATTATACTGTAAAATAATAACAAAAATGATATTTTTTAAATAGTAAAAATGCCTTAAAATGCGAGCTTATATAGTAATAAACTTTACAAAATGTACATCATATACAAGTGTTCCTCAGGTGTTTCCTCAGGTTAGTTTGCTCAGGTTAGTTTGGTGAGTGAGGAGAGTGAACTAACCAGTCAGAGTGATGCATCATGGGAATGTGCCTGTGCAGCAGCTGTGACCTGAACAGTATGGCATGATGTTTTCATGCGGCCGAGCCGTGTCACCTGAAACTAACGACTTACATTTACTGCTGTTAATGTGATCGAGTAGCTTTTCTGTTTTTTTTTTTTTATGGTCAGTACTTTCACTCTAGTATGTTATAATTCAACGATTGTACTTCATTTTATGTCCTGTCCATCACAGAGTACAGATTTGGCCAGCTCTCTAAAGATAAAGAAACTTGATAATAATTAATTGACAAAATGTGGAGCCTTTCCCATTAAACTTTGCTCTCATTTTAGAATTTCATTGAAAAGGGCTTAACCTTATTATTTCTTAAAAGTAACCCAGTAATGTTAACTCTGAGTACAAATTGAATTTTTTTACCACTTCCAGTAGTACTTCAGCTTCCACTTGATGAAAATATCATCAAAGCAACAATAGCCTGCCTCTCCTTGAGTAGCAATTCCTGGTGCTCCTTTCTGCCACTGCTGACATCCATATCAGCACATATCATATTTACATCGATAACGCTAAACTAAACACTTTTTTTTAACCTTTCTCTGCAGATATTCCCTTCTCAATGTCATAACTCTCAGTGCTGTTAGCATTGGCCGGACGTAATGAATTCCTTCTGTGTGAGCTCAGTCTAGTTACCAAAAGTTTGTTAAAACATAAATGAGTGACGCACCGAGCGCCGGGCAGGTGAGCATCACTCAGTATTCGGCAAACCTGATTAATTCAACACGTTACACACACACACATAACATGTTTGCCGGCTGCAGCTGGTTCTATCCAAACTCAACTCATCTTTATTTATGTAGCACTTTAAAAACAACCACAGCTGAAACAAAGTGCTGTACAGAAATGATCATAAAACAACAAAACAGGAAAAAACACTAGAAAGAATAAAAACAGTAAAACAAATTAAAACAGAGTGGCGTCTCATGCTGGGTTGAAAGCCAATGTAGATAAATGATCATAAAACGACAAAACAGTAAGAGCAGTTAAACAGTAAAAAGAATAGACACAATAAAACAAATAAAACAGAACCTCGTCTCATGCTGGGTTAAAAGCCAACGAGTGAAAATGGGTTTTCAAAATGGACAGTGAAGAGGCCTGTCTCAGGTGCACAGGTGAGTCAGAAGCAGAAGACAGTTTTTCGTCACCTGCAGGTTAGTCTCTGTGTTGGGAAAGCTTGGCGGAGCTGCAGCTGGTGACCCTGCTGTGTCTGCCGGGCCTCCTGTGCCGCTCGGGTCGCTCAGACCCTCTGAGGCTGGTGATCAATTAGAGTTCTCATTGGGCCTGAAAATTAAGACCCGACCCGACCCGGGCCTGACTGGGCCAGCCTGAGGCCCTACCCGACCCAACTAATTAGCCGAACTTTAGGTCCGACAGCCCGATAAAGCCCGAAAAAAAAAAATCACCAAATTCGCCTTTATTTAGCAGCGCCGGTGGCTCAAATTCTAGTAGCAGTGAGAGAACGGACATAATAGTTGGCGAAAGGCAGCTTCAAATGTTCAGTTGTTCATAAAACATAAAAGTAGGCTATTAATTTCTCCGTTCTCTACTACTAAAGTGTCTTTGGGTACTTAGAAAAGCGCTGTATGAATTAGAGATTTTATTCTAACCCCTGAGCCTACATAACATCATTCTGAGTTTCCGACTCACCTCTTGTCCTCCAGGGCCAGTCTTGTAAACAAAATAAATACTGGCAAACTCCAAACTAGGCTAAATATCACTCTGAATGGCTAAATTGGTGGAGAAATTGGCCAGTCTGTCACTGTCTGATTTATGACTCTGCTGATTCTGCCAGCACAGCGGGATACTGCTGCAACTCTCTCTCACTTGTTTGCGTTGCGCTCGCACAGCTGGTTGTCTGTCTGTCACTGAAAGTTTAGCCTCCAAATCCAATCCAGTCTCCCACAGAACCCGAAGCCCGACCCGACCCGCCCAATTCACGTAAATTTTTCGCCCGACCCGACCCAAAAATGTCAGGTTGGGTCGGGTCGGGTTCGGGCAGAATATGAGAACTCTATGATCAATCCAGATGATGATTATAAGCTGCTCTCACTAATCTGAAAGTTAGATTCAAACTTCAGGCTCTAATCCGGAGTGATGCACGCTGACAGGAACACGATCGAAAAGTGATAGAGGCTGTTTCTCTCCCTGACCTCCGGTGACCTTTGACCCCCGGCAGGACCTGATGGTGGGGGACGAGGCGAGCGAGCTGCGCTCCATGCTGGAGGTGAACTACCCGATGGAGAACGGCATCGTCAGGAACTGGGACGACATGAAGCACCTGTGGGACTACACCTTCGGCCCCGAGAAGCTCAACATCAACTCGCGGGACTGTAAGATCCTGCTGACCGAGCCGCCCATGAACCCCACCAAGAACCGCGAGAAGATCATCGAGGTGGGTCGGCCTCGGCTGCTTTAACACTCCACACGGTCTTTGGTTCCTCTGCTAACTGAGCAGAGGTGTTAGTGTGAACGTGGCAAGTCTGTCATTTTGGGGAAAATTATTTTAATTTGGCATAAAATGATTTTGCTGTTTTGAAACCTGTTGCACCTGGTTGCTCCTGTAAGTCCAGCTCCTACAGTTTGTTTAAAGGTCCAATAAGCGTTTTGACTCTTACTCAAACTGAAGAAACAGTTCAAATGATCACTTTGGGCTCTGAGAAATTCCCATTAGACTTTCCCTTTATTTTTTTTTTGAATTATTAACCAATTAATCATAAAAATAATCACTAGATTAACTGACAATGAAGATATTTGCTAGTTGCAGCTCCATCATGCACAGAGGAGGAGCTCAGAAGTGCAGTGCGTGGAGGATCCAGACTTTGCACTTCTGCTGTAGTCAGTATGAAAAAATCAAAGTTGACACTCGGAAGTTGTCAGAGAAATCGTGTTGATACGCAACGAAGCGCTGCGTCAGATTATCCCTCGTATGACCCCTGGACATTTTTGTCCATTTTCAAAATTCAGAACTCCCTCACAGACAATCACCATCCTCACCGGGGTTGATTTTTGGTGAGGGGGTGTAATTCTGGGTGAAATTTCAAAATCTCAACTTTCAGCATGAAAATCCATTATTTGGCCCTGTAATGCATTTTTAACCTATCCATGACCCTTCAAGTGGACAAAAATGTCCATTTTCTAGAAAGTGACCACCAAAAGGTCACAGGGGGGTGATTTTTGGCAAGAGGGGGTAATTTTGGGTTAAATTTAAAAATCTCAACTTTCAGCATGAAAATCCATTATTTGACCCTGTAATGCATTTTTATCACATCCATGACCCTTCGTCGACAAACATGTCCACCTGTCATTTATCCCTTTGTTATTGTTGCTATTTGTACTTATTATCCTCAAAATCTTTGAAGTGACTCATATGGAGTTACACTAAATCATTTTTAACATGGATTTCAAGATTTTAACCCCTTCCAGGCCATTTTGAACACCTCTGGGTGCTGTTTCTATAGCGGGCAAAACCACTAAAAGGGGTGAAAGAGGTGTACCTTAGAAATAAATTGTACTGTCTACTGTACTGTTATTGTTCAAGATTTACTGTGTTTATTGTTGTAAATCAAATATAATATTTTTCTCATGTTGAACTCTCATTTTGATTTTATTTCTAAGGTACACCTCTTTCACCTCTTTCAGATGTTCAAAATGGCCTGGAAGGGGTTAAAATCTTGAAATCCATGTCAAAAGTGACTTAGTGTAACTCCATATGAGTCACTTCAAAGATTTTGAGGATAATAAGTACAAATAGCAACAATAAAAATCGGATAAATGACAGGTGGACATTTTTGTCCACTTGAAGGGTCATGGATGTGACTTTTTTGAAGGATAACTCAAGGGTTATATGGTGCATTTCCACGCCGGCATCACAGCCTGTTTGTCTCATCTGTTCCACTCGAGTCATGCCTCCTCTGCTCTTGCAGCTTCTTTTTAAATGATTGATCAGTGAAAACAGCGACGTGGAGTCTGACCTGTTCGGCTCCTGAGCTCTTACTTTAAGTCCTCGTCAGTCTGAGTGACGCGGCTCTGAGGCTGCAGGCTCACCAGCGCTGCCTGTTCCTCTCAGAGCGCGGTGGAAAAGCCTCATTGTTGTGTTTGAGCAGAGCTTGTAAACAAAGTCACGTGGAGGCATGAGCAGCTCCTTCATTCCACAGAGCTTTGGTGCCTGTCCTGCTGCAGACTCACTGTAAGTTCTCCTCTCCGGTGTTTAAATCGATGAAGAACACATGAAGAAATAATAAGTGAATATAAGCATCAGTCCACATTCCTCCACGCACCTGGAGCTGCATCTGCCTCCTTCTACCCATAATCCCTTGAGTGTTTTATGGTGTTACCTGGTGTTGGTTCATGTTACACTCATTTTCAAGCTCCTCTGTGTTTTTTCAGTTTTCGCTCATGTTTGAATCAGGGCTCCCGCAGGCCTTCAGTACTTTAAAGTTAATGGAAAATAAGTCCTCGACAGTTTTTTGAGGCCGATTGGATGGAAAGTGCTTGATTTAAAAAAATAATGTATTAAATGTAGTCCCTAGATTTCTTGGTTCAAACTGACCGACCCTCCCTGTTCCTCTCCCTCAGGTGATGTTTGAGACGTATCAGTTTGCAGGAGTTTACATCGCCATCCAGGCCGTGCTCACGCTCTACGCCCAAGGTACAAATATTTACCAGCATGTGGCCTCTGGCTCGTGGTCATTTATATTCTAAGATTTGATTGCATTCGATTTCATTTGATTGAGGTTTTCTTTTTTCTTGTGTAGAAAAGACACATTCTGCAGATTAGGCGGTTACATTTAAGGCTTTTATTTTGACGCTCTCACAGTGAGACTGGTATTCAACGTTTTGCTCACGGACACTTTGACAGGACTGAGGCCAGATGTTGGACACCATTTTCACCTCTGTACGTCAAGTGGTTCAGTTCCTATGTGTAGCATTTCCTGTTAGCTTAGCATAAACACTTGAAGTCTATGGGAGTCGTTAGCCTGGCTCTGTCAAAGTGAAAAAATAAGCTGAAGCTGTCTGATTCACTCAGAGGATCATGTGGATTTGATATACATGACTCCCATAGACTTCAAGTCTTTATGCTAAGCTAACAGGAAATGCTACCCGTAGGAACTGAACCACCGGACGTCCAGAGGTGGAGATGGTGTCCAACATCTGGTCTCAGTCTGGGGAAGTCAGAAAAAGGGGATTTAGCCAAAAACGTTGGAGTATTCCTTTAACCCTTGCCAATGTAAACTGTTTGTTTATTTATTTATTAATTTAGAGTGGACAGTGCACGTTAATTCACATTGCTGTAAATGTGCCAGTGTTAGCCAGAGGCTAGTTTACAACCGCAGTCCTCCGGCATGATGTTAAAGAACCATTAAAATATACAAAAAGGGACACAAGGGTCATAATACATAAGAACAGGGACACAGGAGACATAAAATTTGAGTAAAAATACAACATATCCATGTAGGCAACAGAGACCGGCAGACAATGACACTAAAAGAGAGACAATCAATTATGCAATTAAATAAAATTGGCCAAGATGAACTGTCAGGGATGGAAAAATGAGATGGAGGTGCAGCAATGCAAAGACCAGAGCAGGGTTTCTTGTTGGAGTTGTGCTAAGATGGATTGAGAAACACAACGAAACCAAAGATATAAACTGTAAACTGTAAAGACGACCCTCATGTTGTCCGGTTTGAAAGCTGATCAGTAAGTTGGAAAGCTGCCAGATTTTGCCGCTGTTTGTCCAGTCAGGCCCAGTTTGTCCCGCTGGAACATACTGGGCCTGACTGGATTTCCTGTAGAACATCAGCCAGTTGGTGCACGTTCATGTCCAAAGAGCTGCACAGAACCCTGTTCATGTTCAGTGGAGGTGTTCCTAAACTGGAAGCCAAACCTCCCACAGCACACTGACACCACAAACGTCCCGTCAGTGTGTCGCCTGCGGGCTGCAGGAGTGTGTGTTTCTGACGAGTTTGCTGCTCGCTGTGTCGGCAGGTCTGCTGACCGGGGTGGTGGTCGACTCCGGCGACGGCGTCACCCACATCTGTCCCGTGTACGAGGGCTTCTCCCTGCCGCACCTGACCCGACGCCTCGACATCGCCGGCCGGGACATCACACGCTACCTCATCAAGGTAGCAGCAGCGCCACACGGTGGTGCCTCACACACACTGCACGCTTACACGCCCACACATCCTGAAAAATCTGGAAAAACCTGGAAATTCAAGGACTACTTCTTCGGTCATGTCATGGAGAACTGATCAAATGTTTTGTTGGTTTTATTTTATTTATTTGTTTTAATTCATTACTGTTAGCTTTCATTTTATTTATTGTTATTTTTTTGTGTTAATTTATTGTATTATACTATTTTTGTTAAGCACATTGGAACTGTTCAGTTTTTAAAAAGTGCTATGCACCAAAGACGTTAATCATTTGACACGAAGTGCTGATTTGAAATGATTGTATTTGATGATAACTTAATTTCCACCAAACTTCACAAGGTGTTGCTGGGTAATTTGATGTGAAATCAGCGAATCGGATCAGATGTTAGAGATTTAATTCGGTGTGAAGCAGCAATAACTTCATATTTTGCGTAAATTTGCTCTCTTTTGATGAGAGAAACTCCGTTCAGTCGTCAAAACTGTGAATATTAATTTCTCCCTCGATGTCACACTCAGTTTTACGACAACGCCTGCCCCGCCCCCACGTATGCTGCATTCAGGTGCAACGTGGAACAGATTCGGGTCTCAAAATAGCAAATTGGAAGAGCTCATTATGTCAGAAACTCGTTTAAAGCCGCACTCTTTTCCTTTTTGCAGTGAAGCTAAACAGATTATTTTCATATTTCTAACTTTAACTTCCTTGCTGAATAAGTAATCTGCAGGCGGGGCGTTCAGGAGATTATTATGTGATTTAAAATTTTAGAGAAAGAAAGTAAAATGTGCACCTGGTTAGAAATTTGCTATAGCTACAGATGGTTTGGCAGTCTGAATCTAATAACATTATCATACTGATGTTGATATTCTCAAGTTTAAAAAAAAAAAAAAAAAAATCAGCTGTAGCAAAGTTGTGGCCATCTAACCCATTCACTTCAAATGCATTCATGTGTTCATTCACTTCCCTTCAGATTTCTCCCAAACTCCTCACATTGTGATTATTCTTAGTATTCTCGGTCTCATCGTGGCCTCGGTCTCGTCCTGTTTCTCTCGCCAGCTGCTGCTCCTGAGGGGCTACGCCTTCAACCACTCGGCCGACTTCGAGACGGTGAGGATGATGAAGGAGAAGCTGTGCTACGTCGGCTACAACATCGAGCAGGAGCAGAAGCTGGCTCTGGAGACCACGGTGCTGGTGGAGTCCTACACGGTCAGTCTGCCACGCCCACTGAAAACCAGGAGGAGGAGGAGGAGGAGGAGGAGGAGGAGGAGGAGGAGGATGCATAGTTAGAGCAGGATTCTACTGTCATACTAATGAACACCTAAACGCCTCAGAGATGTGCTGTCTTCCAGAGGCTTTAGAGGGCTCGCTGTTAAAGCTGGGCATCACTTTTAAAGGCACTGATGTCGTGAAACTAGATGACCCAAATAACCAATTGATGTCAAACATGTCTTCAAAATAAGGTTAAATGTTGGTGAAGGAAAATCTGTCGTGGTCATCTCCAGCGGGGTGCCTTGACCTTTGACCTCCAGATGTGTGAATGAAAATGGGTTCTCTCCCCTTTGCAGACACGCCCACCTTCTGCTAATCCCATGCAGTTTGGACAGAACGCTCACCATCCGATCACTGGAAAATGAATTTCTTGCAGAAATCTCCAAATGTCCAACGTTTTTGAGACCAAATCAAAGCATGATTTTTTCCCCCCGTGTCTTAGTGTCCTAATGTGGGATTTTGGAGGGATTTTTGACCATTTTTATTAATTCTCAAGTGGGCAAAAACAATTAAATTTTGCAACAAATCTGTGCAACAAATAATATCAACATAAAAATTGTTGCCACAACTTATGACACGTAATTGAACATGGGAATGGTTTCATATTCCTCCGTTATAATGTTCTAACCCTTATACACTGTAAATAAATTAAAAAAATAAAATGAATAGGCTCCTGATCAAAACACAGTGATTTATGACCAGAATAACGACACACAGAGTTGAGCTGCATCTCAAATTAATCTTCAGATGATGTTTATCTCTTCTATTTGGTTTCTATTGTTGACCTTTTATTTCCCCATGAACCCCCCTCCACCCCCCACCCCCACCCCTCCTCACTAAAATGGTGAGGAGGGGTGGTGTTAACTAGAAAGGATGTTACTAAACAAACTGCTTAATACTGATGTCATATTTTATCTCATTCAGTGGTGCTAGAGAATAGTAAATGAGTTATTTATATACATATATGAAAATGTTGTGTTTTATGACAGTTATTCTCAGAAAACCTCAGCATGAAACATCTGAACATGAAGGATAAAAGGGTCACTGACTGGCTAGAACTAGGTTACATTTGTTTAAAATGCACAAAAAGAAGGCAAAATAGGAATAAAGTTATAAAAGGAGTAAAAATCTTAGTAATAAAAAGCAAACATAGCACAGTTTTTTGTTATTAGCTGGCCACAGAATTGATCAAGTAATAAATTTCTTGCGAGATGCATCGTATTTCATGTGATTTACAAAAATAAATCAACAACTTAACCTTATAATTTGATAGTTTTATGTGATTCAGAATAGAGGAAGAACTTGTTTTAGTAAACTCATCTATAAAACCCAAAAGCAGGAGGAGATGTGACTGTGAGGATCAGTCTGGAGAGAGTTTAGCGGCCCGGCCCGGCTGTGACATCACTTCCTGTGTGGGCTCGGCTCCCTCGCCACGCGCCGGCCCGGTTTTGGGTTTCCTCTCGTCAATGCAGCCTTTTCTTCTGGCCTCCTCCCGCGGCCCGCCGCTCCGTGAAAGAGCCACTGTCAGCGTCTCCTAAAGAAAACAAGCTTTTAGGAGCCCGGCCCGCTGGTCAACTTCCCTGTTAACCCGGGAGAACAGAGGCCTCTTTCACGCGCACGGCACCTTGTTCGCTTCCCGGCCGCCGTCTGCGGAGTTTGTCGACGCGTTTCACGTGGGACTCGGCGGCGCGGACCGCTGAGTCAGGGCCAGATGTGGCGCTGAGCCTGCCGGGCTGAAGACGTCACTTTGTTCAGAGAAACGGCTCATCAGGAGCTGCTGCTGCTCATGTTTCATATTAATCTCCTAAGCAGCTCCTCGTCTGAGTCCCGCAGGATCCCAGACACTTTTCTAAAACCAGTTTTGCTGGTTTTCACTGGAGATGCATGATATTGGATGTTTTACGGATATCTGATAGGCCACTGTTTTCCAGCTCCTTTGGCCGATCTTTCCACGTAACCGCAGAGAACATTAAGTCTCTCATGGCGTGGAATTAACATTTTATTATGCCCACTGGCAGATTCAGACTTAAAAAACTATGATTTTCAAAATGTATACATTCACTGGGCTAAACAAAAAAACGACTTAGTCTTAGGTTCTATAAAACATGCCATATCTATTTTTATAAACATTTTCTTTCAGACAAAACCGTGAGATCCTTCCTGCTGGAACAGGTTTGGATGATCCTCTTCCTGAGACAGCCAGGATAAATCTGATAAATCAACATTTCATATCGGCGGAAATTTTCTTTTCTGGCTGATTTTTTCATTTTAAAGCCAGTATTATCGTGCATCATTCGTTTTCACACTTTGAGCTCAAACTCAGAAAACCTGATCTGATGTGGCCCTTTGACTTTGGCTTGTTTCTAGTTTCATGTGTCGTTTTTTTGCCTGGTTCGGCTAAAATTCAGGCTCAGAAGTCCAAGCATTGACTTTTTGTGGCCGGAGCCGGCGAGCGGCACAGTCTGCTCTGGTTTGTTGGCCTGTTTGATAAGTTATGTTAGAGCCTGTAGGCTGTGATGGCTCTGGGTTTCTTACAGGCCAGCAGCCAAGAAAAAGACAATAAGGGTATCTGCTTGCCTCTTGGGAATAAATCAACGGTGTTGAAGCATTTTGGATTTCAGAGAGAAGACGGGTCAACTGAGAAATCACAATGCCAGTATTAAAGTTGGGTCGGGGTTGAAAATTTGGGTTCAAGAGGAGCCGAAGGTTTCAGGCACTCTGTGTGCTGATGTAGCTCGACCATTGACCCACATCATGCCTGATCACTCTCCCAGATTATCTTCCTCCCCGCTGATGGTGGAGGAACGGCGGCGCTCTCAGTCCAACGCGGCGCTTCAGATGAACGTTGTGATTAGGGATATCACGATTATAGATTTTCTTGGTACGATTATTGTCAGAGAAATAATCACGATTTTACGATTAATATATATTAATTTCACACTATAAACGTATAAAATCACATACACACTCCTTATAGATATTCACATTTCATTTATTTCCATGCCAACATAACAAAAATAATATTTAGCTGCCCTTTGAAACATAAATAACACTGTAACAGTGAAAATAAATTACAATGTTACATGCTTTTTATGGTTGTAGAATTGTGCAATGACTGAGTTTTTGCACACCATCGGAAAGCTCCGGTTCTCTGCTTTCAGAAACCATCTGAATTTTTTCTGTCGCACCGTTACCAGGGACTCTTCTGTGATTGGACGGTCGAGGTGTCAGTAGTCCTACGGAGTTACCGTAATGGCCTGTATATAGGCGCAAAGCTCCGTTTCTCCGGTTACTGACGTTATTTAAAGTTTCTGTATATCATCAACGGTCTAGGAGATAAAGATATGTAGAGTAGGCATGCCGACATCATCAGTTTAAGAGACATGTTTGCTGTCTTCCCTGGGCTTCATGAACCTGCAGTCCATCCTGTGGGCTGCAGTGCGTCACCATATACATATATGCCTATGTGCGTCACTGAAGGCTAACGAGGCTCACTGCTGACGGCACATGGAGCGCATGATTGTCAACAAGCAAGTCCCGCCCCCGCCCTACTTCTGATTGGCTAGTAGGGTTAGGGTTAGTGTGGTTGAGAACGAAAGCTGCACTTCTATTAGATCCAGAGAAATGTCTGTTAGATAAATCTGGGCGAACCCAGATTCTTGTTTTTTTCGCAGTTTGCAGTTGTTTTGGTTCCGTGCGACTTGGGCTGCCTTTGGTTCCGCGTCCGGCATGATCTTAGGAAAGTGACGGTGTTTAGGAACCTTCACGAATAATTAACCGTGGCGTTTAAAATCGCGGATATTCATGAAATCAAATAATCGTGATATCCCTAGTTGTGATGTGACGCTCCTGTTCCTCTTCCTGTTTCTGTCCTCAGCTCCCCGACGGCAGGGTCATCAAGGTGGGCGGCGAGAGGTTCGAGGCCCCCGAGGCGCTGTTCCAGCCCCACCTCATCAACGTGGAGGGAGTGGGCGTGGCCGAGCTGCTCTTCAACACCATCCAGGCGGCGGACATCGACACCAGGTACGCAGGGCCGGAGCGCCGGTCGATTTGGCCGGGTGTCTCCCCGCGGGTCCGTGTAGAGACGCAGGGTTCGGTCAGCTGAGCCTGTGATTGGCTGTCAGGGCAGCCCACAGGTGGTTTGTGAGAGCCAACCAAACATGTTCCTTTATGCACGATATCTGGAATCATCTTAGAGCCACAAAAGCACAAAGACTGTGAATTTCCTCATGGGAAATGTCTGTTACAGAATGAGATGTTCACCGTTTGGGAAAGAAAAGGTATACAGTTGTCCCTCGCTATAATGCGGTTCACCTTTCACGGCCTCGCAGTTTCACAGATTTTTTTAGTGCAAATTTGCATGTTTTTTTTTTTTTTTTTTTTTTTAACAGCGCATTGTGTTCTGCGTCCTGATTGGCTAAGGGACTGTAGACCATTGTCAATCAATCTCCTCCGTGCCGTGTCTCCTCCTGTACAGTACAGAATGCGTTCATTCTATAATACTGGACTTATTTTTCTACGAAGGTTTGAACTTTGAGAGTTTAAACAAGAGAGAAAAGTGAGAAAATGTTAATGCCTGTCTGAGAAAAGTGTATAAAGTGTGTAGTGAGGGGTTTTACAGCCTTAAAACATCTAGAATAATTGTAAAAAATAAAGCTGACTACTTCGCGGATTTCGCCTATTGCGGGTTATTTTTAGAACGTAACTCCCGCGATTAACGAGGGACCGCTGTATAACTCCCGCAATATTCTCTTTCAAATAAAAGACTCATTTTAAACTGTTTTAAAGCCTTTGTCTACTAAATACTAACTTTGTTAATTGAGTGGATTTCAAAAAAAGTACTTGAAATGAAGTCGTTGTCCACATGTATTGGTGCTCAGTGGGTCAGAGTCTTTTCACAGATCAAACTGCTGAAAGCCTGTGTTCTGCGCTGATATTTAATATCTTTAAAGCCGGCCATTTTTGGGCCTGAGAAGAAGAAGAAGACAAGGAAAAAAAGAAGGATTTCCACAGAATATGAGGGTGGTGATGATGATGATGATGATGATGATGATACACACACTCATGCATACTTGAGTTGCTTCCAGATCCAAATGTCGTGGTGAATAGCCTCCTACAGACAATCAGTATTAAAAAACTACAATCAAACACAATGTGTAATGGAGGAGGTTCAATTTTCTTATGGAGACTATCATCACAGAATCATTCTGTCAGGAATGTACAGCATAGTCAGGAGATGCAGATTATTTAAAGGATTTATTTCTCTTAACTTCAGCGTGAGAAAAGCGGGGAAACAGACACACATGGGTCATCTGAAAGAAAGCAAACAAAAGATTAAAACTGAACATAAACTGACCTCATTGCACAAAATAAAGAGAAATGTCAATAAGGTTGAGGTTACTAATTGAACTAAGGAAACAAACAAAACTCACCAGGTCTGCCGCCCCATGTGAAAGTGAAAAGAAGGAGTGAAGGGAAGTGCAGTCTTAAATAAGGGAGTGAACAGGTGAACTCAATCAAAGTAATTAGGTGGTAGCAAAGCTAGAAACAACTAGTGAGTATAAAGGAAGTGAGACACCAAACAGGAAAAGGTTAACAAAATAAGAGCTTCACAACACAATGTGTGACACTGATTATATCAAAGGTGGACGACGCGGATTGGCCGATATCTCATGTTCAGTTCAAGGCCATGGTCCTGCGTAGTGTGTGTGTGTGTGTGTGTGTGTGTGTGTGTGTGTGTGTGTGTGTGTGTGTGTGTGTGTGTGTGTGTGTGTGTGTGTGTGTGTGTGTGTGTGTGTGTGTGTGTGTGTGTGTGTGTGTGTGTGTGTGTGTGTGTGTGTGTGTGTGTGTGTTCCCTGACGCCCGGGTCTCGTCCTCTCCGCTCAGGGCTGAGTTTTACAAACACATCGTCCTGTCCGGAGGCTCCACCATGTACCCCGGCCTGCCGTCCCGCCTGGAGCGCGAGCTGAAGCAGCTTTACCTGGAGCGAGTGCTGAAGGGAGACGTGGACAAGCTGTCGGTAAGAGCAGACGTCCGAACACACAGAACACACAGTTTTCAATCTGATCAGCTGACCTGTGAACTGAGGTCAACCGAAGACACCAAAATCATCCATGTGTCGCCGGTAGACTGTGTGATATTTGGCTTTCAGGCTAAACTTCAGTATAGAGCGAGTTTAATTACAATATCTTATAATAAAACTGTTGCATTTAATCACATGTTCTGTAGAATTCAGAAAATGAAGTATGTACTTGGTGTAGCTGATGTGTCCTGGTGCTGTACTCAGTTTCCCATCAGCCACCACATTCACATCCTGCGGAAGCTAAATCCATTCATAGCAGCCATTACATTTCAGTTTATATACACTACTCACAAAAAGTTAGGGATATTTGGCTTTCGGGTGAAATTTATGGAAAATGTAAAAAGTTCACGCTACAGTGATATTATATCATGAAAGTAGGGCATTTAAGTAGAAGCATGCACTGGTGATTTCCTCATCTCAAACAATTTCTTGAAACAAAAGCCAACAACAGTGGTGGATATACCACAACAAAAAATGTCAGTGTCAATAACTTGTCATGTTCAGGTCTGAGAAAGTGCAGTCCACTCCATCTGAGGTACCCCAGTCTCCAGCAGCCGTTCCCTAATGATACGACCTCGATGAGCTGGAGCATCAAACACCTGATGTGAATTTTGCCGTTAAACTCCTTGTTAGAGAACAGCAACTTGTGCAAAAAGCACTGAAACACTGAACAGTTGGACATGTGCATTCAAAAGTTTACAGAAGGTCACATTAAGTTCACCTGTAAAGGTTAGAATGCATTTTAGGTTCATCCTGAAATTTCACCCGAAAGCCGAATATCCCTAACTTTTTGTGAGTAGTGTATGTCACTTTGACCAGTCTCTTGCATCAGACGGACACACTGAGCTGCACATCGTCGAAAGTCTCGTTTTGTGTGTCTCATGTCTCTCATGTTGTGTCTTGTCAGCTCATGTGGGCTGCACACCTTTTGGTGCATGACACCTGGAAAAATAAATTACTACTACTATTACTCTTTGTTTTATTCGGATCCCCATCAGCTCCCACGAAGTGGTCACTGATCTTCCTAGTGTCCACACAAAAACAGAAACAGGAAAAATAAAGCAATAATATCCATAACACAAATAGACAAAAACAAATCACATGTAAAGATCAGCAAATAAGCAAAATAACTCTACACGTAAAACAAAACAAAAATAGTAACCTACAATGAAAGCAAAAAACAAATTATCAGATGTACAACAAAAAACATTTAATCAAAAATTCTGAAACCAGAAAACCACAATATCTGACTGATGAATAAGAAATTCATCCGCTTTTCTTTTAGGTTTTTTTTTTTTTTTTAAGTGTTTAAAAAAGTGTTTTTTAAAGTGTTTTTTAAAGTTTAGTGTGTCTAATTTTGATGGGGAGAATTTTCCATAACATTCTGATTTTGTCCTAGTATTTTTTCCCTCCCTGATTTTAGGATTAATTTGGAAATAAAATAAAAAAGCCTTCACTGATCCAAGTCTAAACCTTGACAGAAATGCAGTGAAGGAGTTAAAACTGTCTCTCCTCACCCTGTGACCTCTGAGTCGGCTCCCTCGTGCAGGCAGTGTGTTCACCACCAGGGGGCGCTGCTGCCCTGCACTGAGCCCACGGTGGAGCCTGAGCACGCAGCTGTCTTTGTCCTGGCACCGTTTTTAAATCATGCGCTTGACTACAGGATGAAAATATAATGTGCCATTGTCACGTCGGCCGCGCTCAGGGAATCCAACAACCTGTAATTATAAGACCATCTAACGGCTATTTTTACATTATTATCTCTTCCTCTTCCCTCTAATGCTCTCTCTCTCTCTCTCTCTCTCTCTCTCTCTCTCTCTGTGCCTCGTCCCGGTGCAGAAATTCAAGATCCGGATCGAGGACCCCCCTCGGCGTAAACACATGGTGTTCCTGGGCGGCGCCGTGCTCGCCGACATCATGAAGGACAAGGACAACTTCTGGCTGACGCGCGAGGAGTACCAGGAGAAAGGCATGCGAGTGCTGGAGAAGCTGGGCGTCACCGTCAGATAAAAACAAAAACTTAACAACAACAAAAAACCCCAAACAAAACAAAACAAACAAACAAACAAAAAAAAAAGCCCCTCCTGGTTCTATCCCTCCATCCATCCCTCCATTTGCACTGTCGCCTCACGGCGTCGTCTCGGGACGGTCGCCATCGGTCGTAGATTCACACACTTTTAAGGAGGGAAGGAAAGAAGGAAAGAGGGAAAGGAGGAAGGAAGAAGTGGAGGTGAAGTGTAGAGACGGGGGCTCACGCCACACGATCCAAAATTATTCTGAACGTCTGAAATAATCACGATTCAGCACCGACGGTTAGTTTCCTCCGCAGCACGGCGTTTAAAAGTATTCGCCCCGTTAAATCTGTTAAAACTTTGAATCCCTTTTTCTTTCAGGGACCTTTTTTCTTTTTTTCTTTTCTTTTCTTCTTTATTTCTTAAATCGCAAACCTCACTCGATAAAACATCTTTGTGTGGACTTTTATCTGATCATGTTGGACTCAGAGCAGGAACCGTTCTCGTCCTCCACGTTTAAACGGAACGAGCTCCTGGGTGCTTCCAAGGTGAAGGTGAAGATGATGATGATGATGATGATGATGATGGTGGTGGTTATTACTGTTAGCGATGCATTTAAAGTGTTCGACCGCCAACTCTTTGGAAAAAATGCCCGCTGCCGTGAAAGTTCGGTGAAAGGTTATGAGTCATCTGAACAGCTTAGGAAATCGATTATTACTTTCTTTCCAGTGTGACTGAATTTTTAAAGGTGTTGATCAGTGAACATCAAATAACGCCCTTTTTTTTTTTTTTTAAATCCATCGCAAATAGACAGACAGTGTAATTGGATATATTAAAAAGGTTAATTTGGCCTACAAATGAATGTTAACCACAGCTTTTCTTTTTAAAAGGCCTGTAAGGTAAATTGTTTGTACCTGACAAGTTTCGGCTACCTTGCCTCTGCAGCCTTCATCAGTTTACCTTTCAGGCCTTTTAAAAAGAAAAGCTGTGGTTAACAGTGCAATTGGATGTCCTGAGCTGTGGGTCCAGACGTTACTAACAACATAACATCTGTCTGTCTTTGTGTCTTTTCTTCGTCGGGACGTCAGCGTCTCCGTCTGTCTCAGAGCTTGAAATGATTGAAAAGCAAAGCTCAGTCGTTCGTCTGTTGTCTCGCCCGGCGGGTGGAGGGGGGGGGGCGGCGGGTCTGGAGACAGAGCTCTTGGATTAAAGCGGGACGATTGGTTTGAGTTAAGTTTGAAGGTGTCGTGGAGCGTTTTAGCGGCTCGGGTCGTGGGCGTCTTTGTGATGACGCAAGCCGAGCGAGGACGCCTCTGGTTCGAGTTTAGAACCAACAAATCACCCGCCGCCGATCACAGAGGGGCTCGATGACGTACGACGGAGCGGCTGCCATTCCACAGCGATTACACTCCAGCGACAGTGATCTGCCACGGTTTCAGTGCCAGTGAGGATTGATCAGCGTCTTTCTTTTCTTTTTTAAGTCTTTTGTTTCTCTCGCTCTCATGCTCCTAATCATCGCTGATGTGCTTTTTGTTTGAGAGCAGACCAGGCTTTGCCTCTTCTACGAGGGACTGTTACTTATAATCTCTAAAGTCTTATATTACACGACTGTTTCTTTTATTATTGATTGCATCATTCCCTGTTTTCATGATGTCCTCAAACGTCCCAAGCCGGGAACGCTCTCTCTGTCCTCAACAGCTGATCCAGGGTCAGCCATCAGTGACAAAACACAACCTTAAACTACGGCAGATGAACAAGTCGCCTGGCCTCAGGTCAGATGTTACGGGCAAAACGGATCAAACCCTCGTTAAAGGGGAGGTCACAGCAGGAAACACCTCCTGCTCTCGGGGTAGGAGGGCGGGAGTCGAACCGGCGGCACGTTGGAGTTTTAGTGACGGAAACACATCTGAAGGCAGAAATGTCATTGGCTAGCATCTCAGTGGGCGGAGCCAGAGAGCCACTGATCGTATGGCTAAGTAATGTTAGACATTTCACCTGTGAGGATATGCGTCTCCACCTCCAGGGGGCGACGTAGAGGCTAAAACTGGGCTAAACAGAGTCAGATGAACAGATCAATGGGGCTTTTCCAGAAAATCAGCTCTTTAAATTATCTTTTTTTTTTTTTTACTGTGCATCGGCGAGCAGATGCTGTTCCACATTTCTCTGAGCTCAGATGCAGGAAATGTGCAACATTTAGGAAGCAGATGATTGGTTCTCCTGTGGTTCTGCAGCCGGTCAGCAGCTCAGAGCCTCAATGTGAGTGCAAATCTGCTCAAACTCACAGCATTTTACAGGCATGGACTTCAGCTCAGCGCACAATTCTGCTTCTTTTTTTTTTACTCTAAAACGGCTTCAGAGCCGCTGTAAAGTTTGTTTTCTCACATTGACGGAGCGAGGCTAACGACTCCCATAGACTTCAAGTCTTTATGCTAAGCTAACACGAGATGCTACCCATAGTTTAGTCACAAATAACGTTATAATCGGATGAAAAAAAAAAACAATCACCATTTATATTTTTATCCACATTTTGACTGTTACAAGTTTGCTCGTAAGCCAACCTGCAAGTTGTGGTTCTTTGGCTCCGCCCATCGAGGTACAACTCAACCAATCAGATTCTTTCTACCTCCAGAGCCGCTCTACTGATGAAAAATGTTTGTGGAGATAAAACTCCAGCCTGCAAGGCGGTAGAGTACATCTGGATTGAGAATAAAACAGTTTAATCCAACCTTTATTCTTTTTTTTTTTTCCTCCACTGGCGTTCGGTCAGATCGCCGCCGCCGCGCCCTGTTTTCCTGTTTCCCTCCTCCAGATGATCACATTCCCCTCGTCCTCCTCTCCTCCTCGGGCTTGGCTCTGGTGAAGATGAATTTATGGGTTTGGGATTAGTTGTGGGGGTGACTGAAATAATATTTGTAATATTAATGAGAATCTGGTGTCAGAATAAACGGAGACCACGTCAAAGCTGGTATTTGTGGTTATCCGTTTTGCTTCTCGTGTGTATTGGAGGCACTTGACACACATTATATATGTGTATAATTTCCTCTTGACACAAACGGTCGTCCAGTGCCAAGTACAGTTACTCTCGCTGGATCTTATTTTTGGTTGTCCTTTTTATGTTTCTTTTTTTTTTTTTTTTTTTTTTTCGTTTGTTTATAGCATAACTGCCAACCGCTGATTTAAATAAAGCAAAGTGATTTATAAATACCTGCTGCTGATCGTGTCTGTTGCCTGAAACGCTGCTGACTTTGTCCTCCGCTCAGGACAGGGACACTTCCTGTGTGTGTGTGTGTGTGTGTGAGTGTGTGTGTGTGTGTGTGAGAGAGAGAGAGAGAGAGTGAGGATGCAACCTCTTTAGGGCTCTGTAGGGCTTAGGCCGGCCCCTTTCTGATGTGTGGCTGTTGCCGAGGCGCCTAACGAGGAATTCCCGCCCGTTATGGTCTCCACGGCGACAGGCCTCCGCCTCACCTGGGCCTGGACGAGCCGAAGCGACGCTCCGACTCTCTGAACCTGCAGTGTGTCAGGTGTTTTTTGGCAGCTGGTTAGGGTTAGCATCGCTCACCCAAACCAGCAGGTGCGATCAGGCTCCAGTGTTTGCTAAATATGTACATGGTAAATTTAAATTTACAGCGGTCCCTCGTTTATCGCGGGAGTTACGTTCTAAAAATAACCCGCAATAGGCGAAATCCGCAAAGTAGTCAGCTTTATTTTTTACAATTATTCTAGATGTTTTAAGGCAGTAAAACCCCTCACTACACACTTTATACACTTTTCTCAGACAGGCATTACAGGGTTCCCGCGGGGTCTTAAAAAGCCTGAAAAGCATTGAATTTATGAATTTGGAAATAATACCTTAAAAAGACTTGAAAAAGTCTTGAATTTTGATATCTAGGTCTTAAAATTTGTTCTGTATGTAACTTCTCCATATCGCATTTCTCGTCAAGCGTTTCATTTCGTGTGTGTGGCGCTGTCTGAAGCGTAGCGCGGTGAGAACAAAGTTAAAACAGCGGCACACTGACATAGATTGTGTAAAAAGCGAAGAGTTGCCACTCCGCTCTATTTTCACTGGCTAACAGCAGCACACTGGCTTAGCTTGTCTATTCATAGAAGAGGTATCACTTCGGCTTATTTTTCAATCTATGTTATCACAGACATACTACTGCTCATTCATTGGTGGCTGAATTGTTAGGTCTGTTTGATAAGTAATTTACATTTTTAAAATAATAATTTAACATATTGTTAAATTTAAAAAAAACCAACATGATGCAGGTCAAAGACTAAAAAAAGACTATTGACTAAAACTAGACTAAAATACTGTGTAATTTAGTCGACTAAAACTAGACTAAAATACTTTGGATTTTCTTCGACTAAAACTAGACTAAAATGCCAAGACTTTTTGCCGACTAAAATGTGACTAAACAAAAAAAGAATACAAGTTGACTAAATATGACTAAAACTAGTCATTTGACACAAGACTAAGACTAAAACTAAATTGAATTTAACAGTGGTGAAATAGGCTGAGAAATAGGTATTAATTTTTGATACAAACGGTCTTAAAAAGGTCTTAAAAAGACTTGAATTTAACTTGAAGAAACCTGTAGGAACCCTGCATTAACATTTCCTCACTTTTCTCTCTTGTTTAAACTCTCAAAGTTCAAACCTTCGTAGAAAAATAAGTCCAGTATTATAGAATGAACGCATTCTGTACTGTACAGGAGACACGGCACGGAGGAGATTGATTGACAATGGTCTACAGTCCCTTAGCCAATCAGGACGCAGAACACAATGCGCTGTAAAAAAAAAAAAAAAAAAAAAAAAAGCATGCAAAATTGCACTAAAAAAAATCCGCGAAACTGCGAGGCCGCGAAACGTGAACCGCGTTATAGCGAGGGGCCACTGTATATACAAATATATACAACAATTAGAAACACCGCAGTTTCCCTTTAAGCGTCAGCATTTTTAACCCCACTATTATCTTTAGGATCAATTTGACCCCATTCAGTATTTAACGTCTCTAAATACACAACTTTTTGTTTTTTTTGCTTCACATTTCATGACGTTTCCTGATTTAATGAGGGTAAATAAACATGACATTAACATGATGATGTGTTTTCAACGTTCTGGACACATTTTGTACCCATCAGTGTTTCTCTGGGGTCAGTTTGACCTCCAGGCTGTTTCCACTGCAGAAAACATGAGACACATCGACATTTTACACACATTTGTATTTCTGTTTTGGACGTTGAGGATCTAGAACATGACATTTACATTCTGCAAAAAAAAACTTTCCTCTGCTTGAGGGCCCTCGCCTGACAGAACCACACCTGTAGTGTTATCTCCACTGGCTGCAGCGTAGGCGTAATCTGGGTGACCGTGGCTGGATTAGATCAGATGATGTGTTTGAAGTGCAGGAGGCGGCGGTCCAGCAGAGGAAACCTTCAGGAGATTCAAGATTCAAGATGCTTTACTGTCAATTCTGCAGTTACGTGCCAGACATACAGAGAATCTCTGACCTTCTCCACGGTGCAAACAGTGCAAAACGTTAAGTATAAAAACACAATTAAATAGTGCAAAGAGGGGAAAAAAATGCTTTAAAGAGCAATAAAAAAAGCAATATAAACTATCAATATAAACAAAGGTCTGAGGAGTCGATGAGATCCAGGAGCCTGAACGTGTTTGCATCGCTTTCTGCTGGAGAACAAACTTGGTGGTGAAAAATAAAATTAAAAAAAAAAAATAATGTCTCAAACTTGTTCACTTGTACGGCGTGGAGAAGCCGGCCTGTGGCGGCCATGTTGGAGGTCCTCCGCTCTCGGCTGCTGGTGGCTGTCAGCAGCTGGACGCGTTGGTCCGTCTCAGCGTCATGCAACACACACACACACACACACACACACACACACACACACATCGTGTGAAGCATGCGCTGTTCAGCAGCTGTGATCACATCAGAATCAGAATCAGCTTTAAGTATTTACGCACGTACAAGGAATGTGACTCCGGTTACTTCTGCTGCTCTCATGTTCTCACACACAGTTAGACATAGAATAGAATAGAAGATACTTTATTCATCCCACAGGGAAATTCAGGTATCCAGCATCAAAAAACACAAGCATATACCATATCATAATAAATAGATAAATATAAAGAAATACATCATAAAAGCAGCACAATTATTGCTCAAGCCCAGTCCAGATGTGTGTGTGGGGGGAGCTAAATATAAATATCTACATATGTGAGAATAAAAAGGAAACAAACAAACCAAGAAACTACTAACTGATGAAAACTGTGAGCTAGAAGATGCAGATGAAAACAGACGCGGTGCCGTGTGTGTGTGTGTGTGTGTGTGTGTGTGTGTGTGTGTGTGTGTGTGTGTGTGTTGGTCAGTCAGTCAGCAGGTGACGCGGCGCTGACTCGTGGTGTTTCTGTGACGATGCTGACCTGAGGCGGCCGAGTCAGGTCAGGCTGTGATTGGCCGGCCCGACTCAGGTGTCGGCCTGCAGCTCCGCCCACTTCCCCTCTCTTCGACCCCCGAAACCCCTCCAGGTCCTGGTCCAGGTCCAGGTCCAGGTCCTGGTCCTGGTCCTGAAGAGATTCTTTAATCATCAGAGTGTCTTCAAATTGGCCTTGAAACGCCGCTGAGAACAACAGAGGCGACGGCTGGGAGGAGTCACTCAGTTCCAGACTTCCAAAAAAAAAAAAGTATATTTTTAGTTTTTAGTCTTTATAGTCTTTGTTGTATATATTTAGCCTTTATTCTATTTTATTTAACTTTATTATATGTTTCTACTGTTA
>NC_043980.1:4258694-4331194 GCF_902150065.1 Myripristis murdjan | reverse complement strand
CCAAGTGCGCTTCTCCCCCGCGGGATTGCACCTAAATGAAATAAATTAATAGTTCAAACTCCAATTCGATTTCGATTTCCAATTCAACTGGGGTGAAAAACGCAGCCCGACGCTTCCCCGTTGCCATGGTGACTCGTCAAATCGGGGCTCCATTGACGCTTCCAGGTGAAACTACTCCGAGTTGATCAAACTGACTCAGATCAGCTATTCTGGAACCCAAAACTCAGAGTTTCCTCTCTCAGAGTCGATCCACTCAGAGTTCAGGGTCAGACTCGGAGTTTGTTGAACCTGCTTCGTGAAACGGAGCCCAGTTGTGAAAATGTGTGCGTGTGTGTGTGTGTGTGTGTGTGTGTGTGTGTGAGTGTGTGTTATTTTACTAACATGACTGTTTTGCTTCAGTATAATCACCTAACATTTGCTCATTAAAACTAAACGAGTTCCTCAAAGCTCACGTTCGCCTTTTCCACCAAAAAGACTCTTGTCCTGAAGGTGCGGACCGACCCTTTTCTGGAGACGAACGGTTACATCATCGATGGTGGGCGTGGCATGAAAGAGGTAAACACTGTTGTCACGGTGACTCCGCCCCCTCACCTGCCTGCTGTTTACTGCATGACTTGTATTAATTGTTACTGTTTGACTTCATTGTGCGCTTTGTTTCATCAGCTCCTGTGTTCCACATTTTATTATATATTTACTTTTTTATGTTTCCATCGCTCTCATCGTGACGGCGTGCACCATTTTAACTTGTTACGTTTGTAAATATGTTTTGAAAAGTGCCATACAAATACAGTTTATTATTATTATTTTAATATGTGGTGGAAATGGAAAAAATGGTTCAAAGTTTGGTGTGTAAACCAGAAGGGAACTGTTTTTTTTGTTTGTTTTTTTTAAATTTTTATTTATTCATTTATTTATTTATTTATTTTTTGGTGTTGTTGTTGGTGGAAAAGACAGATCAGAGGTTTTGGGGGCGCTTGTTTTTAACTCCCTGCTCTCAGGTGAGATGTAAGAGTCTTAGCTGGAGCCGAGCTGAATATCTAGCGCCCCCTTCTGTCTCCTCAGGTAAGGAACATGTTATCTTGTGATGTGATGCAACTTTCAGCCAATCAGGGACCTCCTGACGCTCCCAGCTGTCAATCACAACACAACGGATCCCAGCCGCTGAACAGAATCTAAAAAAATACTGTGCAGGAAGAATGAAGGGACTGACGCTGGCCTCGTCCTCACCAGATGGACTCACCTGTTCATGAGCAGGGGGGGGGGCTGGTCATGTGACCTGCAGGTGCGCCCCCGAGGCAGCTGCTGAGGCGCCAAGCCGCCATGTTTGTTACCAGGGGCGACCAGACAGTTTGATGATAACAAACAAGGAGCTGTGGAAGACAATTGCCTCTCCCCTCTTTCCTTTCAGCACACACACACACACACACACACACACACACACACACACACACACACACACACACAGACAACCTGTCCTTGCCCCCTGGCAGTGTGGGAAACTGCGTCTGTCTGTCTCTGTTGTCTTGTGTGCACAATAACATCCTGATGCGAGTCCTGCAGTGTTCCCTGTACTCAGGAAACGCTACACAAACACTGCAGCACGCCCACACCACACACACACACACACACACACACACACACACACTCACACACTGACACACACCCCTCTGTGCTCTCAGGCTGCAGGGGCCGCGCCCAGTCTGGGTAAAGCCCCTGGAAGCCGGGGCCCGGGGCCGCTCGGCCGCTGGTGATTTCTTTAACGGGGCGAAAAGTCAAGTTTTTTTTTCCTGCACATAAACCGTCCAAAATAAATGTGCAGGCGTTGATGGGGCTGTTGATCAATACCACCGAGTCAGTGATCACTTGGCCGGCTGTGAGACCTCTGCCGTCCAAAACTTCACTTTCCGGGATGTTCTGTGCTTTGGGAAAAACAAAAAACAAAAAAAAAATCCACTGGAGCTCTGCAGCGTTACGACCGTCTGTAACCACGGCCCACCAAAACAAAGACACATTAATGTCACATAATAATCCAGTTAATGTCATAACGTTCCTGCAAACGTAGTAAAAAGCACCTACCATTAATGGGATATGTTTTTTCCTGTTACTATAATAATTTCATGGGTTAGGAGAATATTTCAGTTTTCAAAAAGGTAATAACTGAACTGATAATGTAAATAACAATCCAAATTAAACACAACCAGTCCCAGATTTGCATGAAAGAGGAGTTTGGTGATCATTGAAAAGAATTTAAATTGTGACTAAGAGTGCTGAAAGCCTTACACTCAATTATTCCCATCAGGCTTTTTAAAGAAAACAAATACACTACTCACAAAAAGTTAGGGATATTTTGCTTTTGGGTGAAATTTATGGAAAATATAAAATGTTCACGCTACAGTGATATCATATCATGAAAGTAGGGCATTTAAGTAGAAGCATACACTGGTGATTTCCTCATCTCAAACAATTTCTTGAAACAAAAGCCAACAACAGTGGTGGATATACCACAACAAAAAATGTCAGTGTCAATAACTTGTCATGTGCCCTTGAGCATCAATTACAGCTTGACAACGACGTCTCATGCTGTTCACAAGTCGACTTATTGTCTGCTGAGGCATGGCATCCCACTCTTCTTGAAGGGCGGCCCTCAGGACATTGAGGTTCTGGGGTACAGAGCTCCGAGCCTCTACACGGCGACTCAGCTGATCCCATAGGTTTTCTATGGGATTCAGGTCTGAGAAAGTGCAGGCCACTCCATCTGAGGTACCCCAGTCTCCAGCAGCCGTTCCCTAATGATACGACCTCGATGAGCTGGAGCATCAAACACCTGATGTGAATTTTGCCGTTAAGCTCCTTGTTAGAGAACAGCAACTTGTGCAAAAAGTACTGAAACACTGAACAGTTGGACATGTGCATTCAAAAGTTTACAGAAGGTCACATTAAGTTCACCTGTAAAGGTTAGAATGCATTTTAGCTTCATGCTGAAATTTCACCCGAAAGCCAAATATCCCTAACTTTTTGTGAGTAGTGCATATGTGGTGTCTTTTGCCATATTCTTTACTGTCATAATCAGTGATGGGAGTAACGGCGTTACAAAGTAACGGCGTTACTAACGGCGTTACTTTTATCAGTAACGAGTAATCAAAGAAATTACTGTTTCCCCCGTTGTAACGCCGTTACCGTTACTGACAATAAAATGCGCCGTTACTTGCCGTTACTTACTACTAATACTTATTGTTATTATTTTACTATCCTGTTCGAAAAATGTGCGTCTTGTGGAGAAAAAGCGGTGTGTCAATTTTCAAACCGGTCGGACTTTGCAGTTTTTCGTAACTTATCAACATGCATGAAGAATGACTGAGCACAAATTACAAGAAGCATATGTGTTCTCCGACGGCAGAGCGGATAGTTTCGCCGCCTGTCGTACAGAAGACCGGGGGTTCAATTCCCCATCCTGACTAACTGACATCACTACTTTAAACTATAATGCATTACTTTTTCAAAGTAACGTGGCCAACACTGACAATGATGGATGAAATTTGACAGCAATGTCCACACTGCAACAGCAACGCAAAAATATGTGCATTAATAAGAGGATTTAAGAAAAGAAAAAGTAATCATAAAAATTACTTTCCCCAGTAATTGAATTACTCTTCTGCAGCAGTAATTGAGTAGTAATCAAAATTACTTTTTTACAGAAGTAATTAGTAATTGTAACTTATTAGTTTTGTGAGTAATTGGTCCCAACACTGGTCATAATACAGATTTCCGATCACAGATTAATTGAAGTACTGCCTACGCTCATCCACTTGTTGTTTGTCTGAAAAGAGTAATTGCGTGCACTGAGCTGGACCCACAATTAATGTGATCATTTCTACATTAATAGGAAAAATCACCTTACATTAACGGTAGGGACTTTTTATTACGTTTGCAGGAAATGTAGTTTGTTAACTGGATCGTTATGTGACACGGTGCAAACTGTTGTTACTCTGCTGGCTTATGATGTTGGTGGGAGGTTTGGTGTGTTTACTGAAGCGCAGCGTGAGAGCCAGCAGGAGGCGACGGCGGCACGATGCTCGCCAGGGGTCGCCAGGGGTCACCTGGGGTCACCTGGGGTCACAGCTGAGCGTACCACACCTTCAGCTCGCACCCTTCCCAGCTTCCCACTGCCCGCTGAGGTCAGACTGACCAACAGGAGGCCTCGGCTTTCGGACCTCATCTGTTGCCATGACAACAGTACACCATCATCACCATGGAACCGGGCCTTTGGTTGACCTCGGCGCGGCAGCAGCTGGTGTCGCTGTGTCGGCGGAACAGTTTGGAGGAGGAAGTTAACGCGCTAAATTAATTAAAATCATCATCTGCTGCTGCTGCTAAAGTGAATTAAAAATGATTCAACGCCTCTCTGATGGCTGATGGTAATATTAACTACTATTAACTTGCAGAAAGTGGTAAATAACCATTAATAGCGACCACCTGCTGTGTTGATTTGAATAGGAAAGTCTGTTCTACTTTAATTGAAGTCTATGGTTCCACCTCCTGCTCTAAAGCTACCTCCTCTTTGAATCTACTCTACTGAGGCCAGGGTTGCCAACTCCTGTGCAAGGACAGTCGCGATTGGCTGTCTCAAAAGTCACTACAAGTCGCAAAATGATGTCATCCAACTCACAGATTTACATCGTATTAAAAAATGAGAACAAAGTCATCATTTGTGATCGGCTATAATAAACGTTACACTGATATGTGCTATTAAATCAATAGCACATACGTAGTGTGTCCGCTCTCAGAGGACGGGACCCTGGTTAGCGTGCCGGGACTCACATCACTCTGTCGCTAAAGTTTATTAAATTTTTGAACACAGATACTCTCCCAAAAGTTTTGTCGCTGGTCATTTTTGTGGAATTAAGTCGCCGAGCGGTCTGCAGACTCACTAAATCCAGTGTCGCAAATTGGCAACACCGATTAACCGACTTTCTGCTGTGTCTGCAAACGCAGCGTTGCCGAGGCCGGCTGGGTCTCCTCCGGTCTCTGCTGCTCCTCGGTGGGCCTGTCCCGCCCAGTTTCCAGCTGCTGAGGGCCAACCCAGCTCTGAGGCGGAGCTAAGGCTGGTGGGCGGGGCTTACCTGGCTGTGGGCGGGGCAACGGTGCAGCTGATCAGTCCAGATGTCAGCGCAGCAGCTCGCTTTGTGGCAGAAACATAACAGAGAGAGGAAAAATGGAGGACGAGCGGCCGTCCTGGTCAGACGAGGACATCAGGGCTCTGCTCGCCGTCCGGACAGAGGACAACGTCCAACGCCAGATCGACGGTCTCAACAGCCTCGCTCTTCGATTGTGAGGGACTGACACCAAGACCTGATGTTTACCGCTGATGTTTTAGATCCTGAAACATCTGGACGTGATGTCACCTTCTCTGTGATTGGCCAGAAGAAACGGACACCCAACCACTGGATGTGGACGGAAATGCAGCGTACGTCGCTAAAAGCTGTTTTTGAACTGCATGAATTTTCCCTTTAAATTGACGCTGACCGTGCACAAACACACACACACACACACACACACACACACACACACAGTGAAAAGTTTACTATCCAGGCCACGTGTTCATTAGTTTCCATATGATGTATTGGCAATTATACACGTCTCATCTTTTTGTTTCCCGTTTTGCAGAGATCTGCGTCCATCATATTAGAAACAATAAAAAAATAGAACTGAAAATGTACATCATACACTTGATACATATATATATATATTCTGCCTTTTTACAGAGGTAAAAATGTGAATAATATAAAAAAAAAAAGACAAACCAATGAATTCAACCTTTCACTTTTTTTTTTTTTTTTTTTTTTTACATAGTTATTATTTTCTGAAATATACATCAGGACAAAATTGAGAGGAGGCTTCAGGCACTTTCCTTTAATAGTTGAAGTGGACGCAGAGCGAGACGCCGCGCCCAGCAGACACACACCGCTTTCGCTTCACGCTCCTTCACCACGGATAGAAAAATAAAACCGGGAGTGTCAAGAGACATGGCGGAGGACAGGAAGAGGAGGAGCTGGGAGGAAGAGGAGGAGAAAAGGCCAGGTCACGGCCGCCGCTCGTGTTTTTACGAACAGGAGCCACGTGAAGCGTTTTAACATCAATAAATCATCACTGCTTCCACTCTGAACGTTAGTATTGATACCGTAAACAAACAAGGCTGTCACCGGGCGAGAGTCTGCACCTCCACCTCCAGGGGGCGACGTAGAGCCCAAACACAGTTAAATGAACAGAGGTCAGTGGGATTTTTCCAGACCAATCAGCTCTCTAAATGATGGTGAAACAGAAATGAAGAAGATCCACATTTCTCTGAGCTCAGATGAAGGAAATGTGGAACATTTAGGAAGCAGATGATTGGTTCTCCTGTGGTTCTGCAGCCGGTCAGCAGCACAGAGCCTCAATGCCAGTGGAAATCTGCTCAAACTCACATCATTTTACAGCCGTGGATTATAATTTCAGTTTATAATCCTGTCTGCAGCAGAAATACTGACAGGAACAGTCCACTTACTGATCAATATCTGGAATCCAATGGACTGATTAGTTCATAGCATTTAGCCCCACTGACTAACACATATTCTGCTCTGTTTAGCTCAGTGCTGCCCCCGGTGGACAAAACACTGCACTGCACTCTGTTTTCCTGTCTCAGGGCAGCCGGCGGACGTGGATCACCGTTTCCTCTCCCTGAAGGCTTCGCCGTTAGACTCCAGCGGCGTCTGCTGAGCAGCAGCTGGGATTCAACGCTGCTCGGACAGGGTTCGTTTTACCGGGGGAGGCGGGTTAAAGTCATAGTCGTCATGATTACCGGAGCATCTCAGCTATTTTAGTCCCATCCGAACTCCCTCTCTCAGTAAACGGCTTTCTCCTGCGACAGTAAACGTCTCTGTGTCTTTTACCTCCTGCGAACTTCTCTGTCAAAATAACCTCAGGTACTGTAATATTCATTCAGTTTGCAGTTTTATTATTTGTTTGGGCTCGTCTGATAAAGGAGGAGGCTCTGGTGGAAGGTCTTTTCAGCCCGAGTCCACGTCAAAATTATCATCCAACTGTACGAAAATCAAGGCCATCAACAAACATTTCAGTTGTCAGAGGGGCGGCACCTTCGGCAGCTTAAGCTTTTAGGATCATTATCTGCATGGGGAACATGGCTGAACAGCCTATCTATGAAATGTGCTGATTGTTTTGTGAATTATCGGGTAAACTTTGAAATTTTGGGTAAACCAGCGGAAACTACGTAAGACGCACAGAATAGTTTTAGTTTGCCGACAAAGCGTAGCTAAAGCGGAGTCGATGTGCCCGTCTGTTGTTATGGAAACGCTTTATCCCTTCCGAACTCGCAAAACTCATTAACGACGTCCTGTCATATTTATTACTTTTCAGACGTCGTCCTGAAAACGGATCCCGTCCGAGTTGGGCTTCAGTCAGGAAATGTGCTGTGCTGCTTTACGGCACAAAACAGGAAGAGGGCGCTGTTCGTCCTGAAGCGCTCAGAGGGTCTGGCAGAGGCTGGAAGGAATGAAAGCAGCGGTGCAAATTTCCCTTAGACATCGGGGGGGGGGGGGCACATTTAGCGGGGGGTCAGGGGGTCAAGAGGGGTGCCAAAGTAAAAATGGTATGGTCCAAGCATAGGGGTGTAAGGCTTTTTTGGAAAATAATTATGAAGTGTTTTGCCACTCTGTATTGTTATATTACCTGTATTAGTGAGGGGTTTGTATCTCATGATATTTTTTGGGGGGGCAAATTTATCTTTTATAAATATTGGGGGGGGACTTGTCCCTCCTGAGCCCCCCTAAATTTGCGCCCATGCGTGAGAGGCTGATTGAAAACTTATTTCTATCATTTTGATCCACTTCAGGGAGGAGGGGTGGGGGCAGGGAGCGCCGGGGCTGATGGGAGATGTAGTTTTAATGTGGGGAAACAGTGACAACACCACTGCTGGGAGAGAGAGGCTGAGCGTCGTACCCATGATGCTCTTGTGTGCTCACAGTGATCACACCGAGGTGTCACAGTTATTGTAATAATGACATAATGATGGTGAAAATGCTTCATAAAGCGCCTCTGGCTGGTAAACAGCAAAATTTAAAATTCACCGCGACTTGTATGCTGTTTGTATGGGTTTCTGTTTTATTTTTGTGCTTCAGTCCGAGAAGATAAAGCCTCAGATTCCCCCGGCGTGGTGTGAGGCGGCAGGGCAGCATCAGCATGAGGCCGGGTCGACTTTCAGCACAAATGACTCCAAATCCAGGTGTGTGTCGTGAGGAGAACAACCCACAATACCTCCAGGTATCTGAGCTGCTGTGATGTGGTTAGCCCCGCCCCTCCGCCACCACACGCAGGTTCAAACAAACACACACTCAGGTTTTTGTAAGTGCCGTGTCAGCCCCCGTCCCGGGACAGACACACCTCATGGCTCCCAGGTTGCAAACACCTGCATGCATCCTGTTGCACCTCTCTTTGAACAATGTATTGTAATTATATCATTATCTGTATATGAACATGTGCAACATTAATATCTCAAAAGGAAACGATATGGATGATGTCACATTTAAGACAGTGATTGGTCTGTTCTAATCAATAAAATACTTAAGTTGCAGTTACTTAAGTAAGTTAAGTAATTTTATTTCTACGTCTGTTTGGTGTTGTTTTGACGTTTTTTGAGGAATGCTTAATTTTCTCAGTTGTTTAGAATAAATTAAAATTTCAAATAAATTTGAACCCCTAGTCATATTGTATGTCGTATCGCTATCGAGATATTTGGCACTAATGATGTTTTGTCCATATGATGCAGCCCCACCATGCGATGGCTCTGATCTGATCGCCCTCGTCCAGCAGGATTAGGGTTTCTGAGGGATGACCTGTGACTTTCAGGTTTTTTAATCCCGGGTCAATCTGCCACGTGTGCAGCTGGAGCCTGCAGGGTCACGCAGGTGGAGACGCCGCGCAGGACATTTTTTTTTTTTTTTTTTTGGATTTCCTAAAGCAGTTAATAAACAATTAGCATCACATCTTGGAGACGCATTAAAACGGTTCGGTACGGCAGCTCGCTGTAAACCTCAGTGCCACACACAATGAAGATGTTTTTTTTTTTTTTTTATTTTCTTGCAAAGGAGGAGGGATTGTTGGTGAGAGTGAAAATAACCCAGGTTTAAAATTAGAGATCATGGTGCTGCTTCACATCCTGGCAAATTTGAAGGAAATGACTGAGATCCTTTATCCTGCCTGGACGAAGAGGACAGGCCCCCCCCAAAACAGGTCCTGTTGGAAATGAGCCTCACACACACGGACACACGGCTGTTTGCAACATTAACTCTGCCGTTTTTGAGCTGGACTCTATTTTCCATCCTTGTCCATCATAACAATCAATTTTTAAAAAAACTTAATCACCGTATGGGACCACACCGCTGGAAACTGACAAAGTGAATGATCATTGTATTATTATTTTATTTTATTTTATCTTATTATTTTATTTTAATATTTTTATATATTTTATTTATTCTATCCTATTTTGTTTTATTATTATTATTATTATTATTACTATTATTGTTTTACTTTATTTTGTTTTAATTGATCTTATCTTATTTTATCGTGTTATCCTACTGTGTTTTTTACCTTTTTATTCTGCTTCTATTGTGTTATCTTGTGGTGTTTTATCTTGCTGTGCAGCACTTTGGAAAACCTTGTGTTTGTTAAAATTGTGCTATATAAATAAAGTGGATTGGATTGGATTGAATCTGTCATGAGGGTTTTTCTTTCTTTCTTTTTTTTTTTTTTTTAATAAGACAGTGACTGAGCTTTGCCAGTACCACAACATCCTGGGGAAAACCCTGACAGGACGGTGGCCAGTTTAAGCCTCGGCTGTTTCATGTCTTTAGTCATGAAACTGTTTTAAATGTTTAGAAAAATGAATCAGTTATCAGAGTTTCCTTTGACCTGACATCCCGTCTTTCCTGTCTCATCATTCTGATAAAGAGGCCGGCGATTCAGATTCTCCTGCAGCCGTCTTGATGGACTGAAGTGAAAACTGGAAATGAAACACACACACACACACACACACGTCTGGTCTCAGTGTGAGCTTCAGCAGGATGAAGAAGGTCTGGACCGATGAGGCTGATGAGGTTTGGGTCGGTGCTGATGGTGTTTACTGTTCCGATGGAGAGGAGAGCAGGATCCACGCTGAAAACAGCCTCCAGCTAAACGCCGCCCGGCGCCGCCCCGCCCATCTTCTGCTGACACGTTAGCAGCTGTTAGCAAAGCCTCAGCGAGCGAGCGAGCAGCACTGGGTTTTAGTTTGACCTCGCTCTCTCTTTCATGTGCCTGCTGCCTTGTTTTTGTCATGGAGCATCGTTTTACGTTTCCTGCAACGTCTCGCGAGATGCGACCAGCCGGGCTCAGATTAAAAACAGGACCAAAGAGCAGTTTCCTAAAAAACACTTTTAGTTCTTATGTAGTATAAAGTTTGCTGTGAGGAGCCAGAAGACTGTTTCTCTGAGAAATCCTTCTTGGCTTCATTCGCTTGAAACAGCAATTAGCAATTAGCCTTTTCTACAGCGGCCATTTTGAAATGCAATAGCAGGGTAAACACTGGTGTTACGGGCTAATTAAAACATATTTAAAACGTATATACACACTTTCAAATCCACAGGGAGGAGCTCACCACTGACACCTGATGAGAAATCCTCCTTTCAGGTGTCATTGGCTATGACATTGCTGTGACATCACTGGGTGGGTGTGGCCAGAGGTGCAACACACCTGAAAGTTTGAGCCTTTGGAGGGCAGTGCAGCAGAACTCTTCTGCCATTTGTGATTTATTCACTCTTTAAAGGAATACTCCAACATTTTGGGAAAAATAACCTTTTTTCCTGACTTCCCCAGACTGAGACCAGGTGTTGGACACCATTTTCTCCTCTGGATGTCCAGCGGCTCAGTTCCAGTGGGTTGCATTTCCTGTTAGCTTAGCATAAGCTAATCTGTCAATGTGCAAAAATAAACCTGACAGGAACTTAAACGTGGTTATTTAAACAGCGGATCGTGTGTTCTCCTAACATGACTCTTTTTTTGTTTTGTTTTGTTTTTGTTTTTGTTTTTAAAGACATGTATTTGAAATATTCATGATGCACTGTAGCTAGGCTAATGACAGTCTGGGGGAGTCGGGAAAAGGGGATTTTACCCAAAACACTGGAATATTCCTTCAAGGTTCCACTCCGGTTCGGTCTAAGGAGCAGAACCTTAATTTATGACGTTGATCTCACCTGGTTACCCTGCTATTCTGTGTAAAAATGGCTGCTGTGGAAAAGATCTACTGCCCTTCTCCCTGATTCAACAACAGAGCAGAAATTCGAAGCGATGGCCCTGAACGCCAGCCTCAGCATGAAAACACTGAAAAACAAACAAACAAACAAACAAACAAACACTAAAGCAGCGTAGACGGCGTTGCGTGGACAGAACATCCACCTGGACAGGCCAGAGGAGCCTTTGTCCTCCTCCTCCTCCTCTGCAATTTGGTGTGGGGTCAAAAATCGAGCAGCTGAACAGATATCCATGAGCGGCACTACTTTTTGTTCCAGAGATTAACATATATCCATCATCACCTTTTTAAAATTTCGATATTTTAGATATTTGCCAACACAATGCTAATCACTGAGAAACTAAAACTTCCTTATGATGTTTTTGCTGCCAGAGCTCGATCTGACTGTGTTGAACATTCACACTGTTGAGATTTAGAAGTGAATTAAACCGTTGTTATAGTTATTTTTCTTTTGCATGTCATTTATTATGAAAGCTACGGATGTTGTAATCTTCTTTCTTAAAGCGATGTGCAGTTTGCTCGCAACATTCAATCTAAAAATAACTTGGACATGAAAATTGACATAATACCTAAACCAGCATCCAGTGGTAATTCTTGTTTAGGTACTTTATTTTTCACGAACACCAGCTATTTTTTTTTTTTTTTTCGGTTATGGGCATGTTACACCATGGATCTTCAAAATAAAAGCCTGTAACAGAAAAAGAATACCGGAACGGGAATCAGATTAAATTTAACTAATTAGACTTTGTGTTGGACCGACTTTCCTGTTGGCGTTTCTTGCAAATCCCAGATTTTGGACGACTGAATGCTGGAAGTGTCAACCTGCAGCCGACAAAATGAATCAGTTAACTAATTAAATCTAACGTGAAGGTGACGTTCCTCCACCACGGACGGATTTACGTGACAACAGCGAGATCTGGACGGGACGTTTTCAGGTTGGAAATGCGTAACGATCAAATTTAGGACGGTGAGAGAACTTCGGCTGGGGTCGGGCTCAGTTTGGGGTGAAAGTTTGGTTGAAGGTTCGTGTTTAAGGGTTTGGATCAGGCATGAAGAAGAAAAAAAAGCTGAAAATGAAAAGTTCATGGTGGAAAACTCTTAAAGCACAGAGCAACTTAGCCACATTTTGAGATTTTGTGCTTGTTTCACAACCTTTATGAAATCTTCTCTGAGTTTGGGCCGATTCAACACCCGTTCTACCAGGATGCTCTTTTTTAATACCTGATTCAACCTTTTTTTATTTTTAAGATTCCTCTCATTTCTCTGTGGTGTACAGGCCGTTTGTATTTGCTTAAAGAATCAGGTCAAACTAAACTCATTTTCCCACCAAAACACTGGAGAATTAATAAACTCCTGTGTAAGAGAATCATGTGTTGAGTTCAGTGTTTTCAGGGAAATTTGCTGCCGGAAATTGACACGCACACCAAAAAAATAAAGGATTTTTTTTTTTTTTTTTTTGTGATACCCAGCCCATGGACAGTCACTCCTTGTGCACACTGACAAATACACAAATCTTGTCCTTTTCAAACACACACACACACACACACACACACACACACACACTTGAAGCCAAAGTATCTAAAGCAGTGTTCTCTAGTAGCTCGGGTCGGGTTTTGTTCCTCTTAACATCTTTATTTATTTATTTTTATTTTTTTATTTTTATTTTTTTTGTATTTTAATTTGAAAGGTCTGGCGCTCTTCTTCATCTCAACCACAAAACCAGGAAACACAAACCAGCGGGTCAGGACGCAGGGAGTTATTCCAGGAAGAACGACGTCACAAAACAGCCAGATTACTTTAAAAAATATATATATATTAATAATAAAACACACTTGTGGTGCTTTGTTCATAATAATCTGCCATCATCAACAGACTCAAACACAAAACTGCGGGACATTTTTGCGCGTTGTTCTTTGACAGTTTATCTCAGATTCTCTAGAGATGATAATCCTGGAATAATCTGACCGGGACGGGCCCGGGTGAAACACATGCTTGGATTTTGGAGGGCAGATCGACTTTGAAACGCTGAATTCCTGGAATAACGCCGCGGAGGCCGGACGCCGCCGCGCTGCTCCGGACGGCTGGTTTGTGTGTTCAGTCGCTGGGACGGAGCCGACCTGATCTCAGACCAGTTTAAGTGCCTCTGCTGAACACCGGGCTCGCGGCGCCGCCGGCTCGCTGCACAACATCCACCGTGTCGCCACGCGTAGCCACGTGTCGCCACGCGTCGCCACGCGTCGCCACGCGTCGCCACGCGTCGACCGCCAAAACGAGACTTTGATCAGAGCAGAGAAAAGGCCGACGGAGTGAGAAAACTCTGCTCGCTTTTCACTTCAAAAGCAAATTTGGTGTGACGAGATTCTCCAGACTGCGCCACCTGATGCAAAAAATAAAAAACAGGTCCATCTGAGTCGGTTGCGAGCGAAATGATCTCACCCCGCTGCTGAGATGAAAGTCAGGTTTGATCCTCAGAGTGACGCCGTGGTGAGACGGCGTGCAGCGAGGCGGCGAGGCGGAGCTCCTCCGGTAAAACACAACAACGCTCATACTGACCCACACAACGCTAAGAAAAAACCACATATTCAAGCCTTTAAAACACATGAGTGTAAAAATATAAAGTACCTGTTTATATATATATATTTATATATATATTTATATATTTATATAGAAATGACTATTCATCGTTGAGTCTTTGAGGGAGCTGGAAGCCGCCGGGTGGCGTAAAATAAATCAAATAAACCAAAAAGAAAAAACTTTCTGTCGACACGGAGCTCCAAACGGGACGAGTCCTGTCCCCCCGCCGGCGCGTCCGAGGGACCAAACAAACCCCAAAAAGAAAACGACGACAAAAAGTGGCCACCCTCTCCCGGGCTCCTTTTCCCATGAGTCTTTGCTGTCTGTGCGGGGGGGGGGCGGGGCCCGTTCAGCCCACGGCTTTGTGTTTGCCGCCGCAGCAGTGGCAGGCCACCCCGCAGCGGTAGCACGCCCTGAGGGGGGCGTAGCAGCACATGCAGGGCGCCAGCAGCGACAGGCCCACCAGCGCCGTCCAGCGGAGGCAGAAGCGCTCGTCGCTCGTGTCGCAGGAGCACGGGTCCGAGTAGTCGCCCTCGGGGTCCGACATGCAGTGGTACAGCAGGCTGTCCGCGCACCACATGAAGCTGACCCGCCGGATGCAGGTCTGGATGGGGTCCGGCGCCTCCTGGCAGCGGCCCCGCCCGTTCTCCTCGTGGTTGAACGTGTCCTGACAGTAGACGCAGCGCGAGCGCTCGCCGTCCTCCTTCCGCCGCTTGCCTTTGGGCTGCAGGGCGCACGGCTGGGCCGTCACCGCCGCCCGGTGGCCGGCCGCCACGCGCTCCAGGCAGCCCGGCTTGCCGTCGCAGCCGTGCTGGCCGTCGCAGCCCAGCGGGTACGGGTACGTGTAGTCGGGTTTGGGCGGCTCGCTCTTGGCGAAGTGCACGTAGGCGTCGGGGTCGCCGGGCTGGATGAGCTTGTCGCGCGTGGCGTTGGCGTCCCGGTAGTCCCCGTAGGCCGTCAGCCAGGTGCGCTCGCGGGGGTTGATGCGCACGATCTCCTCCTCCTCCACCTGGAAGCTGACGTGCCGCGGGAACATGGGCACCGCCTGCCGAGCCAACAGCACACAACCAGGGGACAAATTAACAACATCATGCCAAAATATTAACTGTTTTTTTCCTCTTCTTTAGTTTTACAAGTTTTCAGGTCAATTTCAGGGATTTTTGGGGGATTCGTTTTTTGTAATTTATTTAATTTTATATTGTTTTACTTATTAAGTTATTTTATTTTATTTTATATATTTATTCATTTGATTTCTAATCATTTTATGGTCATCTTCTGGTAACTTGTTACAGATTCATTCATTCACTTTCAGGTCATTTCTTGGTAATTTGCTCTTTACCTTTTTTCCGTGTTTTTGAAAGAAATGAAGAAAATTTGCACTGAAACACAAGAAATCTGACCTTGATCCTTTATCTCTGATCTGACTTTATATAGCCTATCGTAATATTAAATAATATATATTATTAAATAAATCATCATATAAAAAGAATTGTAATAATTATAAAAACAGTTTTCATGTAATTAAAAAATTGAATAATTTCTTGTAATTTTGTTTCCTGCCTTTTTTTTTTCTAATGCTGTGCTTTTTTCCTCCTTTTTTTGAAGAAATCCAGTGAATTTGCCCAAATGTCATGACCCCTACACCCCCCTGCTGACTGCCCCCACCTGGTCCAGGAAGTAGTGGTCGGAGGGCCGGTGCTGGTCGTACAAATGTCCCAGGATGCAGTGGTGCCGGCGGGGCTCACAGAAGTTGGGCGGAGCCAGCATCTGCATGGACGGCTCCTTCTTCTGGGACGAGTTAGAGGAGCTGTCGGTGGCGTTCTGCAGGGGGGGAGAGGAGCAGGCATGAGAACACACACACACACACACACACACACACACACACACACACACACACACACCTGGAGCCCAGTTTGTGGAAGAAAGGCGTCGAACAGAAACACAGATCTGACTCTGAGCTCTGTGAGAAACTCTGCAGCGTCCAGCTGATGTCTGATCTGCAGGATGACCGTTCACATTTGTTCATTTGTTAGCCACATCCCATAATGATATGAAGTGAAGCTGCAAAGACGCACAGCAGCAGGAACATGTTGATCTTAAAGCTGCAGCTAAAGTCAGTTTTGCCTCAGAGAATTTAAAGTCCAGGTTGATATGAACGTGCAGCAGGATGTTGCTCCCTGGAGATATTTGAAAGATTCCTTCCTGCTGGACGATCCCAGTTTCTCTGTGAGCCCACCTGAGCGTCACCGCGGTAACGCTGGGCTGTGGCTTCATGGTTCAACCCCCCCTCCTCCTCCCTCCAAACTTCTGTATGCAATTAGGCGAGAACAAAAGCGCCGTAAAGCAGCTCTGAAGTCTCTCTGTGTTTTTATGGCGGCTGTGTTAAATGAATCCCAGCCCCGCGGCCCCGCGAGCGCCGAGCGTGCGGTGGGCTTGCGTCATCCCGGGGGGCCGAGACGGGACGCCGCTTTCATGTGGGGGGCTTCTTCTTGCTTTGTGAGCCGACTTGTATCCCACAACGCACCGCGGCCCCAAACACAACCCAAAGTCTCTGGAAGATAACACCAATATCCAGCCAGAGGACGAGCCTCAGCTTCAGCCAAACTAAAATCACAAATAACCTGCCGTCGGGTTTTTACACCAAAAGCAGAAAAACGCTCGTTCCTGTTCGTTTCCAAATCCTTCAGCGTCTTTTCCTCTTCGTGGCTGAGCAGATATAAACACCACACACACCATAAACACCGGCTCTTACGTCGGCAGCCGCTCACCTCCGTTCATTTTATTCACTTCATGGAAACCTTCACATTTAAATGCATTTGAAGTCTTTTCACCCTCCTATTATGTTTGGGGTCAATTTAACCCCATTCAATGTTTTTTTGCTTCATATTTAGAGATAGATAGATAGATAGATAGATAGATAGATAGATAGATACTTTATTCATCCCGAAGGAAATTCACAGTTTTCAGCAGTATCCACAGATTACAAGATTAAATAAATAAAAAATAAAGAATAAAAGATGACACTCAAGATCTAAAGATCTAAGTACCCAATGTGCAAAAAACAATGTGCAAAAAAACAAAATTTAATGACATTTAATGACTTTTCCTAATTTAATGGGCACTACCGGGTATTACTTTTGAAATTGTAGCACTTTGAGATTTGTTTTAAATGTAAAGTGCATTACAAATAAAATGTATTATTATTTTATTATTATGAAACATGAAACTCACATGATGATATGTTTTCAATATCCTGTACACACTTTGTAACGCATCGGTTATAAATAACAAAAATCTGTACTTAGATATAATATAAAGCCATTAAAACACCAAAAATTAATATTTCTTTCCAATTTTAGGTCAATCAGTGAGATTTTATTATTTGCATATTTTTCCATAGTGGCGTAATAGTAATACTGGATGTATAAGTGCGGGTGGGGGTTATGTTTTATTTAAAGGGCTATTTAGGTCGTCAACAAAGAAACATAAAGTACCTGACACATAAACTTTGGTAATAATTGTAGTTATAATAATGTTGTGGATATTTAAACTGCATAAACATTAAACATGAACGATGTTAGTAAATTTGAACAGAACAGGAGGGTTAAGAAGGGCTTTGAAATTGTGACCTCTGTGTCGTTTCACTCAATATATATTTTGTTGGTTTGTAGTATTATTTATTTTACACAGCAGTGGTGCAGCAGGACTATTTCTTACATATTTTTTTGTTACATAAGTAAGAAATAATATTTTTATAGCAGAGTTTTAACATTGGAGTCTATGGCTCTTCCACATGATGTCGGGTGAACGCAACACCGTCACGGTCCAGTTTCCTCGACGTAGTTTTTGTCCGTTTGGTGTGAAAATTTATGCAAATGTTCCTCGGCTCAGGACCGAGCTTTCTACCAAGTTTCACGTAAATCCGTTCAGAACTTTTTGGGATTTCTTGCTCACAGACAGACAGACATTTCAGTTCTGTATCCACCGCCGGGAAGGAGTGGTAGTGATAAAAATTAGAGTTCAAACGTTTATTGGTCCTGAATGATTATCTGAGCTGATGAATCGTAATTTTGATTTACATGACGGGCGATTTGAAAACCACTCAGACTCCGCCTCTCCGTCTGAGAGACAGTGATGCGAAAGCGAGTGGGCGGGGCAATGTTTCCGATAATATTTTTACAGTTTTCATTTCCCTTTTTCACTGGATTTGTATTTAATTCAGTTTGTCAGAAAGACAGAAACGCCGCTTTGCCCTGACTTGCCTTATCAGCAGCCGGGTTACAATTTCTGTTCCAGTTTGACGGGATTTATTCAGTTTTATTTAAAAGCTTATAAAAGGCTTCAGACACCTTTCACAAGCACTTCAACACAAGAAACATGATGCCAACCCAGAAGCACTGAGTGGTCATTTAAATATCTCATTTGAGTAACAATCAAAATATTTTTTCCCCCCAAAATTTCAAGTGATTTTTTTTGTGTCAATTTTCTTTTTTAAATTTTATGATTTTTTTTTTTTTTAATTATTATTATTAAATATTTCCTAATTCACAGCAAGGCTTGTGTTTGCATTTCTATCTCTGTAAATTTTGACACTGCAATTTTTTTCAGATTTAGTAGAAATGAATATCAGCCCTGAATATGAGTTATCAGCGTCCCAGATTACTAACGGGTCTGTCAGCTCTGTAAAATCAATATTGACCGATTGCTAGTAGAAACTGCCCTCAGGCTGCGCTGCAACAGACAAACAGGGATGTGTGTATCTCGTCATGCCAGAGTCAATACACACAGAACCCCGTGGGCCTGCGGGGCGTTCAGGTCCGAGCCACAGAACTCGCTTTGGTTACGAAATGCTGAGGACATGACGAATAAAACGACACCACAGGTCGTTTTCCTGCCCCGTGACACACACCGTCACACTGCAGGATACACTGCGATACGTTTAATTTTTAATTTTGATATCTATCAGCGCTCGCACACAAGAATTACACAACAGCTCCCCAGTTCCCGGTGGACAAATTCCTCAAGTCCGTCCAAATCTCCCCCCGCTCACCGAGGAGTGTCCGGACCAGCGGAAGTATTGCATCATGGCAGGGAGTGTGTTATTTACTCTGGACTAATATTGGTCAGGAGACTCATCCTTCCTCCTTCCTCCTCCTCCTCCACACTCTGCCTCAGGGAACACGCCGCCCCGCTCCAAACTCAGGACGGATGGGACGGATCTGCAGCCGGGCCGGTTCGAGCCTCGCTCCCCCGAGCCGACCCGGCCTTCCTCTAAGTGAGTCCAGCTATGTAAACAGGCGGCCGGTGACAGATTACTGACAGGCCCTTCTGTCTTCCTCGGCGCTGGACATCCTGTGGAAACGAGGCGCTGCACTCCTCCTTTGAAGCCGCCCGAAAGACGGGAAACCGGACAGAGAAGGGAAGCGGGGAGCGGGACCTGGACTTCCCATTAGACTGTAAAATGGATGCAGACGGGGGGGGATGAAGGAGGTTATTTTTATGGTGTTTCTGCTTTATGGGGCCGAGTACAATGGAAGGAGGCAGGAAAGAGGGATGACACGCGACAACTGTCCTTGGCTGGACGCTGAGCTTCGGCCGGCGGAGCCACCGGGACGCCTGAGGCTGCAGCCCATCGCCAAAACAACACAGAAAAAAGAAAGAAAGAAGGAAAGAAGAAAAAAACACGAATTAAATAAACGAGACCACAAACCTGCCGGTGGTCTGCACAAGAGACGGGCTGCACGATTTGGACAAAGTTTCATACCTCGACGTTTATGCCAAATATCTTTACAGGGATATGATATGATGATGGGTTCACACTTCTTTGAAATGTTAAGCAAGAGTTTAAATTGAGCATTCTTCAAAAAATAACCCCGAATAAAAAATGCAGTAACTTCACAAAGTATTTTATTGATCAGAACAGACCAATCGCTGTCATAGGCTGCATTAAAATAAATATTAAAACATTTAAAATCAAACATTTTGCTGCAACCTCTGCTTCATACGACAGCGTCATTGTAGGAAGAAGAAAAATCATGGCCTTGGCTGAGGGGGGTAATATTCTGAGAGACAAGTGATATTCTGTAAGAATATTCTGGACAGCAAACCCCAGTACCCACTTTTTGGCGTAATTACAATTATTTGTTTAAGTGTCAGCTTGTTTCTTCCTGGCGTAGGGATATTATGCAGATGTTTCCTGCAGACCTACCGGATCTACTTACCAATTCAAACGGGGAAATAACAATAAAACAGCGATACCTGCAGGAATAATTATATAATCTGAGCTCATTTGGATTCAGATTAAGGAATTATAAACTCTTAATAAATCACTCTTAGCCGGTGAGCTGACGCTGTCTCAGGGTGGCGAGCAGCAGAAGCCCCGCCCCCTGCTCCGTTTAGTTTGCCAACAGGCGGCGGTTCAACAGCTTCTATTAGGGACCAGTATGTATCGGTCAAACCATGCAGCCACACCCGCCTGATAAAAGGGACTCCAGGCTTAATTGGGTTTTAATTGAAGTTTTACGGTTTGCAAATATGGGGAGGTGACTGGGATTCTGACCCACAGCTGCCCTGCCTAAGTGTCCTTGAGCAAAAACGCAGAATCCCTGCCAGCATCACAGCGGAAGCAGGAAGAGGAAAGACGAGTCTCCACACCGGGAGCAGTGGAGGACAAACTGGTACGTTCATTTGAACTGGTTTTGTCCCAGTATCCCACATTAGGACGCGAGCTGGATCAGAAAGAAACAGCAGGGTGGACGGAAGAAAAGAAAAGAAAAGAAAAGAAAAGAAAAAAGAAAAGGAAAGGAAAACGAACTGACTAGAAAAATGAAACTAAAAGGAGAGGCAGAGGAGATCAGACAGGAATCAACCAGTCAGCATCAGTGTGAGGCTTCTCTCTGCAGATGCACCAAAATGACTCATGGACGTTTCCCCACGCCTGGGAACACACACACACACACACACACACAGAGAGAGAGAGAGAGAGAGAGAGAGAGAGAGAGAGAGAGAGGAAAAGGAAGGTATTCTGGGCTAAACTGGGGCTTCAGTGTCTCCGGTGCTGCTGACTGGTGAAGACCCGACACGACCCAGATCAGCCACAGCAACTGAGACCAACATTTTCACAAACTAATATCAAAAAACAACAACAACAACAACAACAACAAATCACATTCACACTGAACCGACATCACTCAGATATTTAGTTTTGTATTTCAGTGACCAAACACTGCTGACGGGGTTTCTACGCCGATTCAAATCCTGGAAAAGTCATGGAATTGGGAAATGTGTTTTTTTTTTTTTCAGGCTTGGAAATGTTAAGGAAAATGATGAAATATCTTTAAAATTTTACGGAAAGTATTAGATTTTTTTTTTTTTAAATAATGATTGTCATCTTGACAAGTTAAGCCAGAACGTGGGAAAAAAAAGGGAAGAACAATCAGGAAGTTTTTATTCCCTTGAAATCCGCTCCTGTGTCGTTCTAGTAAACCGGCCAATCAGAGCCTCGACTTGACGGTTGCTATGAAGTTTTATTTTTCTTGTTGTAAAAGAAAAAATTAATAGACTCATGAGAATTTGACGTGTTGTCATGGAACAGTCACGGAAAAATTCTGGATTTTAACTGGAAAATAAGTGAAATCTAGAGAATAGGGCAGAGGCCACACTGGAAATAAGCGTCGAAATAGCGATACGCTGATGATGTGCTTTTTGTCGTTAATCAACAGATAATGTCTCTTCTGCTATATTTTCTGTGATTAACAAGTTTTCCTTTGGAAGGGCGACGGAAATCTGCTGTGTTGCTTTACGGCACAAAACAGGAAGAGGGCGCTGTTCCTCCGGAGCGAACGGAGCTCAGGCTTTCAGAGTTTCTGGAAGCTTCTGGCAGATGGAGGACGGCCGGTGGAAAAAATCACTTCCAGAGAAACCATCCCTTCTTTATGTCGATGTTGAATTACGGCAGTTTGAAATGTCGGCCTGAATGCAGGAAACGTGTTTTTAATTGTTTTGCTCTCGACTCTTTGAAAAACACACAAACATGATCAAAACAATATTTCCACCTCCGTCCAAACTGAAATCCAAAGTCTGGGAAAATTGTGACAACTAGGCAGAGAGAAGCCGCCATCTTATCACGATATTAATTTGATTATGAGGTAGTGATGCTTAAAATGCTGCAAACAGCCCCTTTAAAACAAGCAAACAAACAAACAAACAAACAAACAAACAAACAAACAAACAAACAAACAGGCAGCCAGACAGAGGCGGCTGCTCTCTCTGCCGTCCAGACTGATAAACATGAAACTTTTTCTTTCTCATGTTCGTCAAACAAACAAAAAAAAAAACATCTGCAGCTCCGCAACGAGAGCGGATCAAAACACAGCTGGAGGAAGACACACACACACACACACACACACACACACACACAGATCCCTTTCTTCATAACAAGCACCAGGCCAAAACCGACAGACACTTCGACAGGGGAGAGACGCGCACGCACACATACACACACAAACACACACACACATACACACACACACACACACACACACACACACACACATACACACACACACACGCCAGCACTTTCCTTCCCATGGTGTTAAATCACACGTTTGCTAGGAAGCAGCTGCTAATGCTAGCTTTACAGGGTGAGGATAACTGAACCCCCCCACCACACACACACACATGCACACACACACACACATGCACACACACACCTTTAACTACCTTAAGCCCCCCCACTCCTATCACAACGGGCCATCGCTTATATTCCCGAAATAAAAAAAATAAATAATAATAATTAAATAAATAAAATCTCCCTGCTTTTATTTGTAGTAATTTTTTACAGTTCAGTTTAGTTCAGTTTACAGTTTTTACAGTTTTAGTTTACAGGGTTTTTTTTTTCAGAAAATTCTTTAAATTATGTTTATATTATTATTATTATTATTATTATTATTATCATCATTATTATTATTATTATTATTATTTGATTTTATTATTTTTTACTGGTTATTTTTACACTTCAGAATGCCTCTCATCAGCTGAGTTTGCACAGGAGGATTTTGACGTTTCAGAAAGGGAAGTGGGCGGCTGAAAGGTGGAGAACTGACGCAGAGCAGAAACTCAGATCTGCTCCTCAGGTTTTATACTTTGTAAGTTTTCCTGGAAAATATTTGACAAACAGACGGGAGGTCGGCTCGTCCGCTGCTCAGTTCAAAACGGTTCAAACTGACTTCCAACATTTTGAACTGGAGTTTTTATGAATCTTTGCGTTAAGACAGAAGTACGGCCAACAGCTGTAACAACTAAACTAGCAATTAGAAATTATTAAAATACTATTCATTACCTCCACCTGCACTATGCACTGGTCAAGATCTGCCACTTCCACATGCTCGATTTTCAACAAAAGTGAATCGCACCCACCGCCGTGCCTCACTTTGGCCAGTCAGCGTGAAAAATTTATCAGTTCTTCCTTGGCTCATGATCAACGTTTCTGCAAAGTTTCATGCAAACCTGATCTCAACTTTTTGAGATATCCTGCTCAAAACACAGGCAGACTGGGGCTAAAATGTAACCCCTGTTCAGCAGAGTGTGGACACCCGACCCGAGCCAATCAGAACCAGCCAGGTCGGGTTCGGACAAAAATTTAGAAATTATGTCCAGGTCGGGCTTGGTCATGTTGGTGGTGTTTTATTGAAAAATGATGGATGTACTGTCTTTTTTGGGCAACGTCCTGTGTAGTGCTGGAGTTTACGTGACGACGCTGAAGGCAACACGTGGGCTATTTCAGGCGGTAAGTGCAGCGTGGCGGTGGAGGATGAGCTATTTGGACTGTTTTAGCTGTTTTTAACCTTGACTGTGTTACTTTTTATTTCATGAGAGACACGTCAAAGACCAATTTCCACTGCTTTGCAATGGACAATAAAGGTTTTCTGATTTCTGATTTAAATCTCGTCTGCGGATCGGACAAACACATGCGGACCGATCTGCACTCTGGTGTCCAGCTCCGTTGGCGGAGGTAACGGCTGTGAAAACCCAAAATATGAACCAGAGTCCTTACGTTCCAGAAAATGTTTTATTTGTGCCATAGTTCCCTGAAAACTCTCAGTTTATAGAACGTGCGCAGCCTCGTCTGAGCCTTGACGCCTCACAAGAAATCTGGTGTCGGTCCAGTATCACTAATCTGACCTTTAAATATGTCATTTAAGTAATAATAAATATAGTTTTTTGTTTTTTGCTTTTTAAAATTTTCTAGTAGTTTTCTTGTATTTTACTGATATAATAATGTTAATGAAAAATGTTTTAATGCAAAGCTAGGTTGACACTGCAATTTTTAAAATTTATTATAAATTAATATTGACCATAAATATCTGTTATTGGTGTCCTGGATTACTAATAATCAGTATCGGCACAGTAAGATTAATACTGGTCGATTGCTAGGACAACACAGCGGTGCATTGGGAAAAAAGATATCAAATGTAAGTTCTGCAAGGCCTTTTGATTCTTAACCTGGCTTAACTGCCAGAGGAGGAGCGTCTCACCGTGAAAACGTCGTCGTCGCCGAGCTCCGCCTCGTTCTGCAGCGTGGACGAGGACGTGGTCGACCCTGCAGGACAGAGGAAACACAGTCAGCCTCAACTCTCACCAAGCACCGGGTTCTACTCACTGTCAGGGCAGTTTGGCTGTTAAATCCCCAAATCTAAGGAGAACACTTTCATAAAACCATCAGTCAGAGAGAGAGAAATGCATCGATAGGTTATGGATTTTTACATTTCAGTTTCTACAGTCGTGCCTTTCCTCTTTGATCCTCTACTTTTACGTTCGTGTATTTTTTAATTCCAGCACACACCAGACAACTGTACCATTTCACCAGTCAAACGTGAGCTTTGAACTGGACTCCGAATGTCTCCAAATGCTGGTTCTCTAGAAAACCGGTGCTGAAGTGAACCAGCCCATCTGCACGTAGCTGCTGGTCACAGGTTCCTTCAGTAGCATTTGTTTTAAGCCTCTTGGAGTACCAGAGGGGTGGAGTTTCCTGCATCAGGGACACTCCACTCCAATTCTGTACTAAATAAACTGCACAACACCTTCCTTTGATGATCTACAAACCCGCTGTTTAAAGGAATTCTCCAACGTTTTGGGCAAAATCCCCTTGAAGTTTATGGCGATCTACGACTCCCATAGACGTCTTTATGCTAAGCTAACAGGAAACGCTAGGAGCTGAGCCACTGGATGTCCAGAGGTGGAAATGGTATCTGGTCTCAGTCTGGGAAAGTTTTGCCCAAAACGTTGAAGTCTTCCCTTGATGTGTTCCACTGCATGGTCAACCGTACTTCTGGCAGCTAAGCAAAACGATGGTCTCCTTAATTTGTGGTAAATACGTCACGACCAAACGCAACTTCCTGCAAGATTTGAGATTTCACTGTTTAGCATTTCACGAGAAACACAGTGGACTCAGAGGCGGCTTGATGCCGGCGTCCCGCAGCAGAGCGCCTCATCTGACATGGAGCTCGTCCTGATGGACAGAAACATTGAGCCGTCCATTCCCTGCATAAATTGACGCTCCGCCACTCATTGCCGGGACACACGGCTGCTGACGGACATGCCAGCTGACTCAGGTGCCAAACCCGCGGCCCGTTGTTGAGATTCGGGTCGACCTGCGGGACCGCGCGGCCGGCGGCCCGACCCCCTGCGTACCTTCGGTCAGGTCCTCCATGGCCTTCCTCACCCCGCGGTCGAAGGCTCGGGCGTCGGCCGGGCTCTGGAAGGTCAGACCGCACTTTTTGTTGTCAACCTTCCAGTGGTGGAAAGTGGGCGTGGCCTTGGTGTAGACCAGGTCCTTCTTCAGGAAGCACTCCAGAATCACCTGAGACACGGACACAGAGGAAACAAGGTCACGTCACCTGAATGATACTTACATGGCGAGGAAGCTGATTGGTCGATTCTGGCCTCAGAGAGCGGGCTGTGACCAGCAGGAGCTTCTTATCACGTCTGCTTTGTCACCGTGCAAAAACAAACTTCTAACCTCTAAAGCTGCACTAAACCATTTCTGACCACTAGAGGGCGTAAACAAACAGAGTCAGTCCTGCTTCCTGGTTTAAGGCAAAAAAAAAAAAAAGTTTTGGGGATGGAAATGAGGGCCACATTTGACCCTCTCAAGCCTCCTGTTGGATTAACTTGGATTATTTTGTCTCTGAGCTCCAATCTGAAGATGTGGTGAAGCTGCAGACTTTGAGCTACAAGGTGAAGCTGCTTTGAATGAACTTTCTCTGTTGCAGAGGCACTGACACCACTGAGCTGAAACTGGAATCTGTTTATCTGCAGAAGGAGGCGCTTCAGAGACGCTTTGAATGAAGCTGAAGAGGCGAAGGGAGGAAGACGAGGAAGAGGAGGAGCTTATTCAGGCCGATACAGAAGTGACGACTTTTCACATCGCAATATTACATACAAAAGATACATGCAGTTTTGCTTAATGTAGCTTTAAAATAATCTGCAACAATTTCATATCAATCCACCGTGGGCAGACAACGAAATCATGTTTGGTGACTCTCAGATCAGCAGCAATGAACCAGATAATCCAGTCAGAAAAGAAAAACAAGTTAAAAACTAGGATGAAAAATAAGTCATTCTGTATGAATGATGTGCACTTAAAGAAAACAGAAAAATGCCATTTTAAGTTTATGATACTAATAATTTACTTTCAAAACTCTGCATTACAAAAATTTTATTTTATTTTATTTTACCATTAAGATCCCTTTGGGCCTTGTTCTTGTTCTCTTTATATAAATAAGTTTTTAATAAATAGCTGCTGTTTTTAAATTCTGTGTGGGACGCGGTTAACGTTCGATATCGGTGTGTATCGTGATGAGTATCGTATCGTGGCCTCCGTATCGTGATACTCAATTACTCAATACTCAGTTTTATTTGTGTAGCGTCAAATCATGAGAGAGAGAGAGAGAGAGAGAGAGAGAGAGAGAGAGAGAGAGAGAGAGAGAGAGAGAGCAGCAGATTGCAGGACATAGAACGATGCAGTTCATCATAGGGCTGTATTGTAATACCAGTGATAATAGCAGTAATGAGTGGTTGCAAAAACAGTAATAATCATAATAATACTAATAGCAATAATACTACTACTTCAGACAATAATTGTAGTAAGAATATTATAGTAAGAATATAATATATCATGAAGTAGCTGGCACGACCGAGCCTGGCAGCTCCTTCCTGCTGCACAGGAAGTGCTGCCTTCCACATTTCTGCGTGTCCTCTGAGGCCGGAGACGTGGCGGCGGCGTCCGCGCGGCGGCGGCGGCCTGACAGCTGACCCACCTGCTTGTCTTTGAGGCGCTCCCCGTGGATCAGGAAGGCGTTGCGTCCCAGCAGCTCGGCCGACAGCACCTTGCAGACGCCCACTCGGCTCAGGCAGCCGTCCTGCGCCAGCCAGCCGCCGCTCGACTCGTCTCTGGTCATCACCACCGCTTTGACGCGCACGATGTAGCTGTCACTGCAACAGAGGCGACAGGAAGGACACGTCAGCCGGCCCGGCGACAGGAGGAGGGCTGTCTGACACATGCAGGTGTCAGCGCCGTGGGCTGGAAACTGGGACTGACGCTTCAGGACGGAGGCTGCATTTCTAACATTCAGTCTCTTTAAAAGGATGCAGTTAGAAACGGGAGGGCGCAGCACAATTAATTTAAAAAACTCCTGTGTGGAATCTGATGATTTTGATGTGAAATGTTCACAAAAACATAAACAATGTAGAAGAATCCTCTTATTTTTGGGGTTATGATGGAGTGAAAGAGTTGTACTGAACATTTCAAAGTTTTATTCTTTTGAGAATTGAGTTTGTTATCCTTCACCACATCACGACAGCGTGAGGTTTCCCTCGTCTCTGAAACTGCCCTTAACTGTTTTTTTAGCACCAGAGAAAAAAAAAAAAAAAAAAAAAACTTCTACAATTCAGGAGTTTCATGTTTTCATCATGGAAACTCTGAATCTTTGGATCTGAAACTGGAATCCCGAAATTCTGAAAAAGGCTCAAACACACAAAACAACAAGGGTGCAGAAACTAAACCGTCTTAATTTAAAGAGAGGAGCCCAGTGCATGCTGGGAAAGACAAACTGACGGCGATAAAAACCCAAACGACCTTTGTCCTCACACTTTATCACTTAATTACGTTTCGCCGCCCTGGTGCCTCATGCAGGAGGAACCTCAGCTGGAGTCTAAACTGTCCTCACGTCCATGTAGTGTGGCTTTTATTGTGAAATTTGGAAATCACAAAAAGTAGAACCAGCAAAGTAGAAGCATGGAACTCCGCCGGTGCCATAACAGGATATCTACAAGCATCAGAGAGTCAAATTGAATGTTTTTTAATTTTTAAAGTTAAAGATGTGTTTATTTCCTTATTCAAATCAGCATTTCAGAGGTTATGTTGTTGGTTTAGTGCAGTTTAGGTGGTGCTTCAATCAATCAACCAATCAGAGATTTTTCTGTCACAGAACATTTAAGTCCAGGGATTTTCTAGGATTTCTCCTGCGTGGTAAACATGACGTCGGGTTCAGTAGATTTACAGTTTCATTCCTGAGGAAGTTTGACTCTCACTGCAGAAGAACTCGACTAATTGACTTGACTAATTGAGAGCAGATGAATAAATTAAGTCACATGTGTTATGTTGGGATGAAGACCCATAAATTCAAATGTAGTGGACTATTTAAGGCCTGATGTTTGCAAAAACTGAATTTAGGGCATTTTACGGACACCCTGTGCAGAGTTACCTACACACACTTTAACCACTGATTGGGTTTCAGGTTGGGGAATGTGTGTGTGTGTGTGTGTGTGTTGGAGGTAGGTAAAGCTCTGCGGAGTGAAGCGGTGAAATATTGAAAGACAATCATTCGTCACGACGGCAAGAAAAGTAGGAAAAAACAAAGTTCAGGTTGAAATCCTCTAATGAGCCACTTCCAGGTCGGCCTCAGCTTTCAACCTGCTAAACTATCAGCCATCTGGCTCCTGTGGGAGGCTGGGACTGATGCCACATCTCAGCCAACACCACACACACACACACACACACACACACACACACACACTTGTGATATCAATTGATCAAATGGCTTTATGAATATTCCCTGTTTAAAAGCTGATAGTGGAAACATGTCGACGCTCTGATAAGAAGAACAGGACAAAGCTGCTGTCCTGCTCTAACACACCAACACGTGAAGCTTCATGTCAGTGATTTTCTGCAGGTTTACAGTCTAACATCTCCAGAACGTTCCTCTGCTCTCCTCCCAGAGCGAGCAGCTGCCACATCACTCCTCCTCCCTTTCCTCCAGCCGCTGGTTTCCATTCATTCCACGACGATATGAACATGAACTTTCAGAGCCTTCACACTTTCTTCACTCCAGTTTTCCATCAGCGGGATAAAGTCCTCCACATGAGTTTTCCTAAAAGCAGCAGCACTGTTGGGTTTCCAGGACTTTTTCACCTCCTCCGCCAGGGAAAATAGTCCCTGAGCCGGGAAACGTCTTGCTCTCCACAGCCGATTATCAGCTTCTTCAGTTCCCCTGCCGGATCCGATAAATGGTTTGCTGACTTGGAAAATGTGGAGGGATCACAGCGAACGGGCCAGACGTTCAAAATCCTTTAAGAAAACTTTTAATTTTAATTTAGAGATCTCCTCCACAGAAGATCATGCACTCTCGAACTGAAAAATTTGCAAAATCAGACCATTTTGTCTGGCCGTCTCCTCGCCGTTTCAAAGCTGCCACTAGGGGGCTCCACTGTGTCCGTCTTGGAGCGAGGCAGTAAGTCAGTAAGTGACATTCAAGTTTACATGTCGTGAATTCAACAGGAGACACACATCTTCCCGCAAGAAAACATCTCTGCATCAAACTAATGTCTCACATGCAGGAGTAACGCTGTCATCTGCTTGTCGGGCTGCAGACCAAATAACCTGAACGTCACTAAAATTATCTTATTTTTTTCTCAATCGTTCGGTCAGTTAATCAGTTTGTCGATTAACAGAAAATTAATGGACTGTCTTTTTACTACACAAGTGTTTTTGTCCCTCATCCATTAAAAAACACTCAACTGTCTGAGTCCAGCTTCACTGAGACGCTCACACTGTCTTCTTTTTCTCTGTTCTTATGTTTATGAAATTAATACTTTGGGTTTTTTGGCTGCTGGTCACATTAAGGAGGACATGTGAAGCCGTGACTCTGGACTCGCTTTGTTTTTGACCCTGATACAAGAGAAATCTGCTCATCAAAAAAAGAAAAAATGATGCTTTAATTAATCGACGAGGACAGTGATGGTTACTTGTAGCCTAGAAGTCGAGTCAACGTTCAAAATCCAAGATGTCAGAAAAGATGTGTGCAGGTACTACAGCGCTGACACACACACACACACACACACACACACACACACACACACACAAAATCCCTCCGTCTTCAGACAAGCAAAGAGCCTCTCTGTGACCGTCGACGGCGCTCGATGTCTTCGCCGGCGTGGCTCCGTCCTCCTCCTTGGCGTGCTCTTTACCGAACACCAGTGAACACAACATTACTCACCTATGATTACACACACACACACACACACACACACACACACACTGCTGGATGCTGAGCGGTGCAGGCCGGACCACCAAAACCACCAAACCACCACTGCACACGGCTGTACGCACGGCAGCCTGATGTTTGACGCCTGTGAAACGGGGGCTCTGTCTCAACACACACACACACACACACACACACACACACCTCCCCAAAACCAAAACAAACGCCGTCCTTCGCCAAACGAGCCGCCAGCTGAGAGCAGACCTTCACATCCACGCACACGGAGAGGCAGCGCCATCGAAAGCAGCGTCGAGGTGCATAATCATTTTAAAAAGCAGTGATGGGGATTACAAAAAAAAAAAAAAAAAAATCATCTCCCCCTTGCCTTTTGTACTCCGACATCTCTTGCACATCCCGTTTCCACGGTCACAGTGTGGCGGTGGTTTCCGTTGACGACGGGTCGTCGGGGTTTGCTGTGGCGAGGCGACGACGCCACATCCTAACGGGCCCGAGCGAGGTGGGAGACGCCGCCTGCCTCGTCTCCCGCCTCACACCGCTTCCCTGCACCGTGTGATCCAGCCTGCTCGTCACACAGATGGAGCTGGTGTGTGTGTGTGTGTGTGTGTGTGTGTGAGTGTGTGTGTGTGAGTGTGTGTGAGTGTGTGAGTGAGGGAGAGAGAAGGAGAAGGAGGGAGAAAGAGAGAGAGAACGGGTGCATGTGTGTGTGAGTGTGTGTGTGTGTGTGTATGCGTGTGTGGAGCATGAGTCATCACCGCATTTGCTGGCAGCCTGCAGTGGCACACACACACACACACACACACACACACACACACTCACACGCACACACACATGCACCATGCCAGCCCTTAAAGATGAAAAAACTAAACCCACCACAACCACAGACGTAATGACCACTACAGTGTGTGTGTGTGTGTGTGTGTGTGTGTGTGTGTGTGTGTGTGTGTGTGTGTGACATCCATGTCTTCCAGTCTCAGAGCTAAGCTAGTTATCTGTTGCCCTGTTGTTACAGCTAGCTCACACTGTTTACGGTTACTGCGTTAGCTGCAGAAGCTGCTCTGACACTAGGGGGCGCTGTTGTGCTTCGCTGCGATCGTGTTGTTTAGGTTTAGATCAGAAACAGTCGACATGTTCACATTCACTGAAATAAGATGCACCTTTAACGGGTTATTCTCCCTCGTGTGTTTAGTTATCCACTCACTGAAATATCACTTCAATTAACCCTATAAAGCCTGAACTATGAAAGAAAAAAATCCAATTTTTTGAAACTGAACCCTTTATTTAGTCCTATAACAAAATATATATATAAAAAAAATTCAAAAAATATGTTATTACGACCTCTCTGGTGTATGATATATGATATGTACTTGAAGTGCCAATGGTATGGACCAGGGTGAACAGGGGAAGTGTTCAAAGGTATACAACAGTATTTTGGTCAAGTATTGATTCAACTGAAAACAAAAAACAGAATTGAAAATGTGTCTCATATATGATACAAATGGCTTTATAGGGTTAAGTATCACGATTCTTTTTTTTAATGATTTTTAAAAGTGACTTCTTTTTTGTTACAGAATCAATTTAAGTAAAGATACAGACGACCTGAGGAACCTGTTGGTACTCAGCCTGTCATGCCAGCTTGTCAGCAAGGAGACTAAACATCGCTCCTAAGTTCAACTAAATTTTGGTGAAGGAAAATCTGTCATGTTCATCTCCAGCGGGGTGCCTTGACCTCTGACCTCCAGCTGTGTGAATGAAAATGGGTTCTCTCCCCTTTGCAGACACGCCCACCTTCTGCTAATCCCATGCAGTTTGGGCCCCAAAGCCTGCAGTCCACATGTGTTCTTGTGGCCTGTTGTAAAATGGTGTGTGTGTGCAGACTGGGGCCTAAACAGACTTGGAGCTGCATCAATTGGCTTTGACTGGAAAGCTGAGACTCTGGTGGATTCAATGAGCCACATTTGATTCCTGTGTGATGATGTTGGCCCCCATAGCACCCATTTCACTGCAGGCAGAGACTTTTGTCCAACTGGACGTCGCTGGAGAAAATGACCTCTAGTGACCTCTAGGAGAATCACAGCCTCATCAAACTTTACACACACAAACTGGAGGAGAATTAAAAAAAAAAAAAAAAAATCGCAATAAAACGTAATATTGAATTGCAGTACCTTCAGTTAGACTTCTCCTGGAAAAAAAAAAACTTGATTGTGCCACGTAAACCCTCTCACCGATTCCTGAACGGGTTTTTAGGCGGGAACGTGTGAGGAGTGACCGCAAATAATGAAACTGACTCGGTAAACACTATACATACGCACTGTACACCGCCCAGGAGAATAAAACCTACATGCTCGACATGGACGTTGAAGAACGCTGAATAATTTAACATTAAATCTGATGGAGATATAAGGAAAACAAAAACCGTTTTTGCCGCCCCATTCGGGAAATCCGCCGGCTGGAACCGTCCAGGGACAATTAGCAGTTATTCAATTCCCTGCCATAACCCGGTTTCTCAGTAATCTTTTGTCTTTGCCTGTAAACTTTGTGTTTCTCCGGAGCAGGGCGGTGGCAGCAGCCGTTCTTAATGGCGTGGAACCGGAAACGGCTTCGTTAGTCCGGGAGGAAGAGATGATTTGTCCTCCGCTGCTGAGAAGGTGACGTTTACATGGGAGGATCAGCTCCACGTCATCTTCACTTCCAACTGGAAACCTGAACAACATCAGGTATCGCAGTATCTCCCAGCAAACACTTCGACATCGATATCGCCACGATACTGAAGGGATGACTAATGGCGCTTTCATAAGATATCAGATTTTTCTTTTTTCCTTTTTCATTTCAGTCCCTACCCCCTCGTCTCGAGAGGCTTTGCCTTTTGCCGAGCCACCACTGTCAATACAAATTAATTCCAAATGATCTGACTGGTTAAATAAAGCTTAAATAAAACAAACAAATACTTGAACACAACTGATACACAACCATAGTAATGTGGCTGTGACGATGGAGCAGCATGAACAGTCGAATAAATTCAAAAACTGCATCCCTTTACTGTCATGCAGCCCTAAAACAAAACAAACAAACAAAAAATGGACAAAACACAACATCACGATATTACAACAACAAACATCCCAGAAGATCTCTGGAAAACGAGAAAGAAGAGAAAAAAAGGCAAAAGCAGTTTCACACTGATGGAGCTGTGTCATCTGCATAGAGGATTTTTTTTCTACCATTATTATTTTTTTGCACTGGTTTGGGGATTCTTGGCTGAAAAAATATTTCAAAGGGGGGAATATTATTGGAAAGAGTTTGAGAACCACTGATTTACAGGAGGGAAACTGGGAACACTGTGCCTTTAAGAGTGGATTTAGGTGTGCGGCATGTCAGATGGCTGTGAAAAAAGGAAAATGTTTTTTTGACCACAAAGTTTGGAGCTTAATTTTGGAACCGTTTGACAACCAAAGAACCAAAGAATATGTTTTTGTCAGAAAAAAATCTGAATTACAGAAATGAGAAAGGGTCTATTTTTGTTCATTCAATTATCAACTTGGAAAAACACAAAAACAGGTCCCAAAAATTGTGCTGGAAGGGAAGGCCGTGCTTCAATGATATGAATCTCAGGGGAGCGCTAAACCCAAAATCCGATGGGCAGATTCCAAAAATGTGAAAAGGAAGAACATCCCCAAATTTTCAAGGCAGGAAGGACAAAATATTCGGGTTTGAACGCTCCGAACACATACGTTTTGTTTCTAGTCTAATAGGTGAAATGTGAATATTCTCCTTGACTTGAAAATTTTGGATTTGTCACCTTTTTGCATTTTTTTGAATAGGTCACGAAAACGCTTGGGAACAAGTGAGTCAGGAACTTTGACTGGCCACCCGCCGGCTGGTGCAATAAGGGCGTGTTTCCAGTCACTTTTACAACATGTGGAGTCATAGGAAAACAGTGACTTTGAGAAATGTCAGGCAGACACACCTCGCCAAGCCCACACACACTCGCACACTCACACAGACACACACACACTGACTGATAAAGAACGCCGTCACCATCGAGCTGCACATGGAGAGAAACTACATCAAAATAAAATACCGCCTTAAAACAAAACTGCAAGTCAAGTCACAGGCGTAACATCGATCAAAAATAACTACAGCTTATGTCATCTGTATCATAGTGTCCAGTCTCAAAGGCCGTGCGTGTGTGTGTGTGTGTGTGTGTGTGTGCGTGCAGGTCTTTTCAGGTCACAATATGTAGGCTGAAACATAGTGGGAGTGCTGCTCTTATCAGGAGTGTGTGCCAGGTGTCCCAACTGTGTCAAGCCCATAAAGGGAAGGTCAGAGGTTTACAATGTACACACACCTACACACACACACACACACACACACGCACCTCTCTCTCTCTCTCACACACACACACACACCCCGGGCAGGTGAGGTGAGACCTGGAGGTGATGTCATCCATCAGTTTGACAGCCGGGGCTCGTATTTCCCTCCCCGTCCCGAAAACAGCCAAAACAACAGCAGATTTCAGTGGCAGAGCGCTGCCGTGTGCGTCTGAGCGCCGCAACGCTCTGAAAGGTCAAAGGTTACCGAAAAAGACAAAGTGAAAACCTCTGAGCAACTCACAGATTTCTCATCAGGGTTTGAGCAGCTTTCACAAAACCAAAGTTCAGACTTTCTAACACTGCTTAGAAATGAATTTAAGAGCAATTCAGCTACAAAAACATAAAGCAACAAAAAACTGGGCAAAAAAATCAATGAATAAATGAATAAATTTTAGAAATCATAATCATAACAACAATAATGTTCAACGGAAAGAAGATGACTGGACAAATGACAGCAGGGCGTTAAGGGGAATTTGGTGCAGCTGCGTTCAGTAAAGCAGATTTGATTAAAACAAAAACATGTTAAGCGTATTTTATCTGTAGTCCCCCATTACCAATGAAAAATTTTACAGTTCAAATCAAATTGAAACTGAGGCTTTTCCAGACATTAAAGGGAAGGTAAACCAAGTTATAAAAGTATGGATTTTGTTATTTATTCTTATTCTTGAGTTCTATCATCATCATACATCCAGATGTGAGAGTTCCTAAAAATCACAAACTGTTTTAATTCGTCCGAGCAGGGCCGGGTGGGCTTTGGTACGACGGCGTGTTAGGGCCATTAGAGAGAAAGAGAAATTATAGGGCTGGGGGAGAGGGCGGGGCAATATTCAGAAAAAAAAAAAACTCAGAAATTCTGAGATTAGACTCATAAATCTATGAGAAAATCATAATCAGTTGCAGGCCTGATACATGGCAGCGTCTGCAGTGTGAGGCTGATCCAACCTCGCAAAAGTTTGGCTAAGTTAGATCCAAACTGTGAAAAATCTGTGAATGAATTTTACCGAACCCCTTGAGTAAGCCATGTGGTTCCTTTAAGAAAGATAAGTATAAAAGAGGTATTTTTCCAAGTTTTTTTCTTGTAAATTTGTGACTGTACAATCACAGATTTTTGGAGTTTCTTATACATTTATAACTTTACTCTCAGAGATATTTTTTCCTCCCTACAGCGGCCCTAATTTGCCGTCATACTTGAGCTCCCCTTGTATCCAAACGGGATATTTTCACTTTGTTGGCCTTGGGATTTCCTGTTGATGCAGTTTGAGTTTCTCTTTGCCCGTTCAGCCACGGTGGCTATCGCCGCTCATGCTAACTACCCAGCTCTTCTTCCTCTGCTGTTTATTCCAAACAAACTGCAAACTGCATCCCTTCCTGTGCAGCAGGAAGGAGCGACCAGACACGAGAGCGCTTCGACGAGCCAATAGAAAAGACTCATGAAGCGGACGTGGGTTGAGTAGAAAAACATCGACGTGTATTTATAGGAAAGTGTTGCAGTTTATTCTGTTAAATACAGTTGTTCCTCGCTGTAACGCGGTTCACCTTTCGTGGCCTCGCAGTTTCACCGATTTTTTTTTTTGTGCAATTTTGCATGCTTTTTTTTTTTTTTTTACTGGATTTATTTTTCTATGAAGGTTTGAACTTTGAGAGTTTAAACAAGAGAGAAAAGTGAGAAAATGTTAATGCCTGTCTGAGAAAAGTGTATAAAGTGTGTAGTGAGGGGTTTTACAGCCTTAAAACATCTAGAATAATTGGAAAAAATAAAGCTGACTACTTTGCGGATTTCACCTATTGCGGGTTATTTTTAGAACGTAACTCCCGTGATAAACGAGGGACCGCTGTACAGGATGGATGGCTGCTCAGGTGACGTCTCCAGACCCTGCAGGCCTTGCTCATGTTAAAGGAGCAGCGCTGGCTTCAGTGGCCGGGCTGCAGGGAAGATGCAGTCAGCCTTCAGTCTCTGCTGCCTTACAGTAAATCATCTGCCGTCCAACACGGGGTTTTTCCCATCAGCGCTGTATCACACAGCTGATGGGAAAATCTGGGCAGGGACAGCGGGCGAGCAGACGGCGTCTCTCTGCAGCGGCCAACAGGCAGAAAACTCCAGTTTGTACCCAGGCAGCAAAGAGGGCGGCTGGTGCTGGTTTCATTTCCCAGCTGCAGGAGCGAGAGCTGAGAGCCGTGCGCCTGCAGTGCACGTGTGCTGAACTGTAATTAATTTTTTCATCGCAGTTCTTGAACATGCCTAATAGCTGATGAAACGGAATGAGTAATATTGAATTACAGCTCGATTTTCATATGAACACATAAATTTGATCAGTTGTTCCATTTTTTTCAAGTTAAACTTCAAAACAAACCAAAGTGTGAGCTGAAAAGTGAGCCACAAACCCAACCATGAAGAGAGTTGAACTGTAAAAACAAAACAAAAAAAATTTACAACCCTGTTTTTCTGACCTTTAACCTTCTGGCATCTCCAAATAAATTCACAATGATGAAGTGACGGTGCACACGGCCAACAAAACTCCACTGAGGACGCTGATCGTTACTTTTTACATGCACAGAAATCAGATTATTGAGATTAATCGGGTTTTGGCAGGAAGTTAGGTGACATGTGTCCAGTGACCCCAGCCGGTCAAGCTCCGCCCCTTCGCTCCAAAGGGTGGGAACCAGGGGCGGATCTAGACAAATATTCATGGGGTGGCAAGAGGGTGGCATGGAGACTTTAAGGGGTGGCAGAAATATATATGCTGATTTAATACCAAACGATCCCATATATCAATATTTGCTTGGAAAACCCCCAAATGAGGATATTTTAACTCAAAAACATTCCATTATTGTGGTACATGAGTAAAGCATTGAATAGAAAACCAAAAGGTGGAATTAGAAATATATATATTTTGATTTATTTATTTATTCATTTATCAACCCCTTAAATAGTAGGAGTGTCATCTTTTGCTGCATTTATTTGCACTCGGACATTTGAGTCTCGTAACAGCGAGTTTCCGAACAGCCACAATTAAAAAATAAATAAATAAACTGTCTGAAATTGGGGTGGCAACTAGGGTGGCAAGGCATTTTTCTAGGGTGGCAGCTGCCACCCCCTGCCACCCCCTAGAACCGCCTATGGTGGGAACGTTCCTTAATTTTCAACAGAGGTAACGATAACGTCAAATTATTCGCTGTTCTTCAGCGAGCGCATAGAACAGAAAGTTTTTTTAAAAAGCCGTTCAGAAATACGAGTGAGGGTTTCCATGGCGACAGGGATCTGGTTTCTCCAGCATAAATCTACCTGTGCTAACCGGCTTTCTCTTCATCCCTTTTCCCCGGCCTTCTTCTGCACATGGCATTTGAGAAATCCTTTAACTGCCTGTATATTCAAAAAAAAATTCTTGCAATATTCCTGATTTACTGTTTTAACTTTTTTTGTGCTATTTTGCACACTATTTACAGCATAAATAAACTATTTGCACTTGTAGGTAGATGCCAACTGTATTCCATTGGCTCTGTATTATGCAGAAAAACAACAGAGTTAACTCTTTTTTGAATAATCAATTAATTATTTAATGTAAAAATTAAACCCAAAGTCTAATGGTTAGTGATCAGAGCCCAAAGTGATGTCTTCAAATGTCTTCTTTAATCTGACCAGCCGCCGAAAAAACACAAACTATTCATTTTATAGATATGAATGATGATAAAGAAGACACTCTTAGTGAAGCTGCAGTTTGCAAATGTCGACTAATTGTTTCAGCACTAGTCCAAATTAATTTCTTGCACTTCATGAAATTCAAACGGTTTCTTCAGCAGAGATGTGATATTTTTAAAATTCACTCACTTTAATTTGAACTATGTGGACAAAACGTGATTATAAAAACGTCTTCGTTGAACGTCATTAATCGTAGATGCAGATAAACGGAACAAAATCTCAGTTCCTGTAACTGAGGATCTTTGAAGTGACTGAGAAACTGAATCACCTTCGATCACTGACAAAATATTTTCCGCTCCGTTCAACTCAAAGAGCTTTACTGGCTTTGGTTGAACGTCGGAGCACGCTGCCAACGCATGAAACAAAACAGATGACAATAAACATATCAACAGTCCCTCCATGAGGCGCCTCAGACGCCCGCAGTTCCACACGGAGACGCCGCGCGGCCCGCAGACCGCCGCTTGGACCACGCTGCTCGTCCTCCGCTGACGCCGAGAAACTGAGCGGATGCACCGTAATGAAACGGCTACTTGAGAGCGCTTTAGTTTGCGGATGCACTTAAACACACACACACACACACACACACGCGTTAATACTCCATCCGGGCTGATGACATCATCGTCCCCGTAGAAAATGGAGGGATCTCTGAGGTCTGGACCAGCAGGGAGCCACGGCAGATGGTGTTTGGCTCGCTCTCTGCCAAACTTCTCAATGACTTCCCTCCCTCGCTCGCTCGCTCGCTCGCCCGCTCATCACACAGGCAGCGTCTGCGCTCCTCACCAAGCCACCCAAAAAACAACAAAAAGACAAAAACAGTGACAATAACAACAGAGAGACGGGGCGCTCTGCTTGTTTTTTGCGGGTGTTTTGTCAGTGGACATCAGTGACGGTGGGTGGGGTGGGGGTGGAGGGTGTGTGTGTGTGTGTGTGTGTGTGTGTGTGTGTGTGTGTGTTGGGGGGGGGTCGATCTGCAGGCATCGAGCCGAGCTAAAGGAAATCCATCTTCCATTAGCTGTGTCACGCTGCTGGTCGGACGCCGCCGTGACCCGGGCTGGAAAATAACCCCCCGACTGGCGGTGGACGAAATCCAGCAGCCGCCTCTGGTCTGCCTGCTCTCAGAATAACAGACGTGCCATAACACAGACGCCCTGCAGGTGGCGCAAGAGGAAACATCACTGTGGAGACACAATGTGCTGCTCTGTGTGAGTGAGACACAGCCACCAGGTCCCTGTCACGAGAGCGAGAGCTTCCTTGGGAGCTGAAGTTGAATAAATCATGCACTGCAAAAACTCAAAATCTTACCAAGATTATTTGTCTTATTTCAAGTCAAAAATGTCTTATTTCTAGTCAAAATATCTCATTACACTTAAAATAAGACATGATCACCTCAGAAGTAACTTGTTTTTAGACAATTGTCTCTTGTTTCAAGTGAAAATTTGCTTGTTTCATTGGCAAAATTTGTTTCTTGTTTCTAGTTAATTTTCACTTATTTCAAGTGAATTTTCACTTGAAACAAGAGACAATTGTCTAAAAACAATTTACTTCTGAGGTGATCATGTCTTATTTTAAGTGTAATGAGATATTTTGACTAGAAATAAGACATTTTTGACTTGAAATAAGACAAATAATCTTGGTAAGATTTTGCGTTTTTGCAGTGTGGAACTATTTTCTGCCACGGCGCCCCAGCAGAAAGTAGTTCCACCATGTTGGAGGCCAGGGGACTGAGAAACAGCGACGAAAGCGAAACCAAAACCATCTTGTGTTGTTTCGCTGCCTTCAAATCTATTTTTCAGCTTTGTGTCGCCGCTCAGAATGGTTTTGTTTTGCAGTCTGAATCCACTTCATCCACTCTGGAGCAGCACTCTCCCGGTGAGGCTCTACTTTTTGCGACATGGAAGGATTTAATGGACCAAACTTGTCGGATGTGTTATGCTTGAATCTGAACTTGTATGAATCTGAATGATCAGTTTGACGTCGTCGTGGTCGAGCTGTTCAGGCTCCTTGCTCTGAGTTGCTTCGCGGGCCGGATCACACTGTCTCGCGGGCCACGTACGGCCCGCAGGCCGGAGGTTCCCCGCCCCGTCCCAAACCGTTAAACCTGATCCTAACTAGCTGCTCGGCTCCAGTTCTTCCACCTCAGCTGAAAGTCTCTGGGCGCTGCCGGCTCACACAGAGGGGGGGCTGATATAAAATCGATGGCGTCCGGTGCCGGGCGGGCCGGATCCCGGGGACAGCGGCGCTGACCTTTCCTCAATGTCATTTCACCGCCCCAGCCCCCCCCCTCCCCCTCCCTCTCTGGCACTATCGACATCTCTCTGTTGGCTGGTTTGGGGGCATCGGTTGCCTGATCAATATACACCGACCCCCCTCCCCCCTCCCGTTACCCCCAGGGAGGGGGAGGGCGAGAGCTGCGTTCCTCTTACTAACCCTAAATCCAGAAGAACAGCCTCGACTTTGCTCTGAAAGGCTCCTGGATCCCGTCTGAGCTCAGGTGCAGTGGTGGGAAAAGTTGTTGAGCTCATTTTTAGAAAAGGGAACAGCAGTCCAGTCGGGGTCACAGCCTCCCACCAAACGCAGAAACTGTTGCTCTGTATAATATAATAATCCAGCTAACGTGATAAAGGTAGCATTTTTTTTTTTTTTTTTTTTTGGTTGTTGTTTGTATATCTGTTTCTGTATTATGTCTAATGCTGCATCCCGTACACTGGGTGTCATAAAAGAAAACCAAATAAAAAAATATGGTCAAAAAAATAAATAAATAAATAAAGGTAGCATTAATGTAATAGTAGGTTTTCTCCACAAAAACGACGAACGCAGACGAAAACAAACTGAGTCAGCTCGTTGAAATGGAACGGACATTATACTGGTGCTGAAAGCTCAGTGGTTCTCTCACTTTTTTTTTCACTAATGTGCCACCTTTGAATTTTTTTTTTCAGTCAAGTTCCTCCTGACCAGTGCAAAAAACAATGTTTAACCTACATTTACATTTTTTTTTTCTAATAAACATTTTTTAAAAAGTCTCACGTGCCCCCAGGGGCGGACCCCCATTTGAGAACCACAGTACAGTGGTCGCCTCATTTATCGCGGGAGTTACGTTCTACAAATAACCCGCAATAGGCGAAATCCGCGAAGTAGTCAGCTTTATTTTTTACAATTATTCTAGATGTTTTAAGGCTGTAAAACCCCTCACTACACACTTTATACACTTTTCTCAGACAGGCATTAACATTTTCTCACTTTTCTCTCTTGTTTAAACTCTCAAAGTTCAAACCTTCGTAGAAAAATAAGTCCAGTATTATAGAATGAACGCATTCTGTAGGGGAGACTGGGGTAAGTTGAGCCAAAGGGTAAGTTGAGCCACCCCCTGTTGCTAGGAAACGGTAAAAAATATTGATCATGTGACCAAATATTTAGGAGGAAGGCATCATTTCATGGAGTCTGTGAAGGTAAGAACCACATGGGTAAAGTGGTTAGACATTTATTTCCAAAAAAAACATTATTTACTCTTGAAAGTGAATTTAGTCTATCATCAGTTTCATGAGAATTGTGTTAAAACCAAAATAGATCATTTTAAATTTGTTTTATACATCAATTGTGGTATCTATGAGCTACAACATGAGGTCATAAACCTAGCATAAAAGTGCACCATTTTAGCTGTGGGGACTAAAAAAGTCAAAATGGTAGCTCTGGGGTAAGTTGACCCATTTGGCCAGGGGTAAGTTGAGCCACCAGCTCGGGCCGTTTTGACCCCTTAAGCATTTACGAGGGTTAAATATTAAATCTCTAAAACTCCCCAAACTTCACAGAGTTGGTGGTACAGCAAGGAGGTCTGAGCAATTTGTATTCCCCTGCAACCTCGACAGGTGGAATATTGAGTGAAAGCCAGGGGCGGAGCTATGTGGTGGCCAATAGTGGCCGCGGCCACTAAATGTGTTACATTCATATGTTCATAACTGACCTTACTGTCAGCAAGGACACCAAGAAACTAGTGTTGTAGTGTTTTCTTTCCAAAAACACAGCTGTTAATGTTCTCTTCCCAAGCGCACTTTAAGGCATGTTAAAACATCTGTTTATTGTACCTGTTGAATTGTGTTTAATAAATAAAAATACACATGAATGTGAAGAAGTGACTGTTATTTAGGGAGGGAGAAGGTGAGGGAGGGGTGGGATGGAGGTGGGGAGGAAGGTGGGGGGCGAGTAGGGATATGGCTCAACTTACCCTGCTCCTACGCTCAACTTACCCCATACACGGGGTAAGTTGTGCCACGAGACCACTTTTTTTGGACATGCTATATTATAGAAACAGTTATGTTTACACTCATTCTGTTTGTTTGAAGAGATGCACAACATCCTGAAATATATGCAGATATATCAGTTAGTGACAAAACTATGATTGCCTTGATGTAGTGATCCTAAATATGAAAAATGGCTCATCTTACCCCAGTCTCCCCTACTGTACAGGAGACACGGCACGGAGGAGATTGATTGACAATGGTCTACAGTCCCTTAGCCAATCAGGACGCAGAACACAATCCGCTGTGAAAAAAAAAAAAAAAAAAAAAATGCAAAATTGCACTTAAAAAAATCTGCGAAACTGCGAGGCCGCGCAAGGTGAACCGCGTTATAGCGAGGGACCAACTGTATTAGCTGATCAACAGAAATTTGATTAAAATCGTCATTTATCAAGTAAAAATGCCAAACATTTCCTGGTTCCAGATTGATTAAAATACTAAAATAATAAAGACTGACATAATTTTCTCTGCTCATATCTTTATAAAATTAATTCTTTGTGTTTTTTAGCTGCTCGTCAGACGGAGGGAGGCATGTGAAGGCATCACTTTGGGCTCTGATCACCTCCCATCGGACTTTGGCTTTACGGTGGACACTCGATGATCAGTCTGTGAACTGAGCCTTAATCCAGAGTCAAAGTGTTCAGTTGCAGCGCTGCAGTGTCAAACTGCAAGCAGCCGCAGAGCCGCCTGTCGCGCTGGCGCTTCGTGGAGCTCGAACCTGTGACTCGAGGCCTCCAGACGTCCCGTTCCAGCAGCCTGTGCACTTTGGAAAGTGGCCGGCCGCCCTGCTGAATCATGCTGCTGGCTGCTCTCTCCCTCCTGAGCCGTTTGGGTAAACATTTCACAAGTCGGCCTATTATCTCCCTGTACATGATCATATGAGTCATGTGTTTACCTGCAGGGGTGTGCACAGCAGCCACAAATCACTCGCACAACAGATAACCTGCTTCTTCAGGTTACGTGCTGCCGAGCCCGACGCCCAGGAGAAAGAGCCGGGAGGGACGCGAGGCAGGCGCCGCACGGGCTTGGCGCCGCGGACTCGGGGCGTGTTCACACCGAGCGGCTGATCCAAACCATGTGTGTGTGTGTGTGTGTGTGTGTGTGTGTGTGTGTGTCCAGGTGAGAACAATGACCACGTTTACATGCACACCATATTCCTGTATTATTCAGAATATCCTCAATATTCCGGTTGCGCACGAGTCATGTAAACACACCGAACCAGATTAAGGTCGTATTCCGGTTGGAGAAAATTCCCTGCTGTTCCAACCGGAATATTGTGCCATGTAAACGCCTTAATCTGAAAATGCCCCGTACTGGAATATTCAGTCACATCTGCGCATGTTCGATTCGCAATGAATCCTGGGCCGTCTTCGTTGCTATGGTTACTGTAAGCAGGAAGAACAACATGGCGAACAGGAGCAAGAGCCAGCCCTGTGTTCCAAATCGCATACTTATACTTTTTACTTTTAATATGTACTGCAGCTGCCCTTACAAAGTATGTAGTTTAGTATGAAATATGCATGCTAATTCTTTTTTTCCCCCTACTAAATAGTATGGTAGTATGAATATTGGAACGCAGGGCAGGAGACTGCAGTCTGCCTTCAGCTAGTCAAACCCTGCATTCCAATACCCATACTACCATACTATTTAGTAGGGAAAAAAAGAATTAGTATGTCCCAATACATACTAAACTACATACTTTGTAAGGGCAGCTGCAGTACATACTAAAAGTAAAAAGTATAAGTATGCAATTTGGAACGCAGGGAAAGACTTCAATATCATCACTTCTTCTTCTTCTTCTGTATTTCCGGTAGACCAGACACCTATACGCATACTGCTGCCCCCTGCAGGTTGAGTGTTGCATTAAATAAGAGCGTGGAATACGCTGAAACACGGGAACATGCCGAGTAACATGTAAACAGAATATTCCAGCGGCTGCAGCGCATAGAAACACCTTATTCGGAAAATGACCTGAACCAGAATATTGACCTGAATCAGAATGTCGTGTGCATGTAAACGTAGTCAGTGTCACCTGAACCGGAAAATGTCTCAAGAAGAAGAAGAGAAGTGAGGTGAGAACGCACAGGGAGCCAACCCTACATCACAAGGCATTATGGGTAGAAGGAGACAAAATGAAGTGTGGCCTGATACTGGGTCTGAACCAGGGCTGGGCGATATGGGAAAAATCAAATATCGCGATATCTCTGGCCAAATACCTCCATATCGATATTGTGACGATATCATGATGAGGACTGTTGGTGATATTTACACACAAGAGATTTTCACTTCATAATCTAGGTAATGTGGATATGACGACCAAACAAACATCTAGAAGAGTCCAATAAGTTGAGAAAAGTGCATTTCTTCACTGCTGTGCAGCTTTTCACACAGGCAGAGACATCGCTCATGCCATTTCACCGCATTACAACTCCTTCAGGTCAGAGGAAGGTGCATGTGACTTCTGCATCCAACCTGTTTCACTCATTATTTGACGACGCAAATCAACCAAATGAAACCAAAATGAACCAAAGTCCACGTCTCCAGTCTGGTTCACACCGAAGGAAACAAAAACTTAAAGACAAACACACAAAGAGCCGCTGTGACCCAAACCCTGACCCCAAACAAATGAAGCAGGTTGACATTTTCCTGTGAAGTGTTCAGGCCTGTGCTGTTCACACACAGCTGAGGACGGGGCAAATATGGAGTTTATCAGGAGCAGAAGAAAGTGAACGTTGCACAATACACAAATGTACAGACTGTAAGTGAAGTCAGCACAGAATACAACAGACCGGCCAGAGTTACTGCTGCTGTGCTCTTCAACCATCAGCTGGTTTTACACTGACAGGACTTTTCATACTGCAGTTTAACGTCACAGTCTTACTCAGTGGTTTAGTCTCATCTTAAGAGCTGAAATCTAGTTTTTCCTCAAACAAGGGTAAAAAAAATCTGCCAGCAGGGTGAGATAATCCCACGTGTTTCCAAAGCGAATCAACTTGTTTCCAGATTTTTCTTGAATCGAGGGTCATTTTCTTGATCCCAGTGGCTGGTCTGTGCTGGGCTGGTTAACATATTTGCCCCTAGAACCGCCTATGGCTGGTTCACACCTGGAAGTAAAAAATGTGTCCTGGGTGATCCAATCACAAACCACAGGTGTGAGTGCCCCCGAGACGAGACCTGAACAGATCCAGCAGCTCAGACCACGTTCAGTCTGGGCCACATCGGCGAGCGAGGACAGTCCTCGAGCCTCAAACCGCCGGGACAACAAAACCTTCACGTGTCCACAATCGAGCTGACGGCCCCGTGGTCCGGCCCCTGTGACCCGCCCATCACATGCAGCGCCGGTGTGAGTGCACGTGAGTGGAAGTAGGAAGTGAACGGTTCGAGTCTGCAGACGTGACACCAGCTAACAACTCAGAGTGGGACAGGTTTTTTTTTTTCATTTGGACACCACTGTCACTGCCTCGTACCGAGACTGGACTTTTAGTTTTTTCAGTTTTTGGCAGACGTGTCCTGTTGCCAGCTCTCTCACTATACATCACATAACGTCCTCATTTCAGCAGACAGCGTGGATTTGGCGTCGGACGTTGTCCTCTGTCCAGACGGCGAGCAGAGCCCTGATGTCCTCGTTTGACCAGGACAGCCACTCGTCCTCCATTTTTCCTCTCTCTGTTACAAAGTGAACTGCTATGCTGACATCTATACTGATCAGCTGCACCGTCGCCCCACCCACAGCCAGGTAAGCCCCGCCCATCAGCCTTAGCCCCTCCTCAGAGCTGGGTCAGCCCTGTCTGGCCTGTAGGGATCCTCTGGGCCCTCAGCAGCCGGGACAGCCCCGGAGGAGACCATGGAGACCCAGCCGGCCTCGGCACGAACTAGCCTGCCTGTGTTTGGCACCACAGTGGAAAGACGGCTAACGTGTCTTGGGCCACATTAAAGCTCCGCCCACTCAACTGACATCATCTGGGCGAGTGGACATACAGATTAAATAGGAGTGTGAAACAGAGCAATGCATAATACAAAATACAAAATACAAAGAACGTTGGAGATGGTGGAGTTATTTTGTGAAACATGGGTTTATTGAACTGAACGTCCCTCATATTAAAGTGCAGAATGGGTTCTCGTGGATGGAGAACACACGAAACACGCTGTCTGATTTCTCCCACATAAAAAAACAAAAAAATAACAACAACAACGCACTTTGGTCTTTGCAAACAGGAGTGATGTCCGCGTTCATTTGCATATCAAGCGGGAAACTGAGATGTGATCCTGAGTGAGGAGTCGAGCCGCATGTTGGTGCCAGGTGTGAACCGGGCCTCGTTCTGCCTTGGTATTTATGTTTATCATATTTATACTGGTTTCTGAGTGAAGCTGCACTGGGAGCAAGTGGGATTATCTAATCCCACTGGCAGATTGGTTTTTTTGTTTTTTTTTTACCTTGTTTAAAAAAATCCCCCAAAACAAGCTTTTAACACCGAATATGAGACTAGATGACTTGTTGACATGTAGAGTTTTTCAGAAGTCCATCTCCTTCACAATAAAAGCCTTAAACGTCCACTTAGTGCCAATAGTGCCAGTCTTTATTATTATTATTTTTTCGTTGATATTATAATGGGCTGATCTGCTGTGTCTCAACATATTTACACTCGCTGCTGCAAGAATCTCTGCAACAAGTGAAACTGCACTGGAAAAGTCTGGGAAACAGTATTTTCAATTCTTTTGCACTGGCAGTCACTTTGATTATCTCATCCCACCGGCAGATTATTATTATTATTTTCACTTTTCACAACAAGTTAACACTTTGTTTTGGTGCAGTTTGGTGGAGGACTGGGGTCCTCTGAGGACAAAATGAAAATAATAACACGGATAAAATAATGGCTCTGTGAAGAATTGATTTCTTGTTTTTATCGGAGGCTGTTTCGGCCCTCGGGGGGATCAGTGACTGCATGGCCGCAGTTTACCCCACTTTCCATCTTTCACACACACACACACACACACACACACACACACACACACACAGAGAGAGAGAGAGAGAGAGAGAGAGAGAGAGAGAGAGAGAGCAGATAGTGGAGTGTCTTCTCGCCCTTTTACCCCCGTCGGTGTTTTTATGAATGAAGGTCTGTATGCAAATGAGAGCGATTCAAAAGAGAGAAAAAAGAGAAATGGCGGATGTTGCATGACAGAAGGACAGAAGGAGAAACTCTCCGGTTCGCTGCCGCCGCTGCTGCGAGTTCACCGAGCAAACTCACACACACACACACACACACACACACACACACACACACACACACACACACACACACAACAGCAGCAGCAGCAGGAGTGTGTCTACATCTGCAGCAGCTTGCATGTATTATTTCCCTTTTCAGGATTCTCTGCAAAAAATATTTCCGACCTCAACCCCTCCCCTGAACACCCCCCCCCCCCCCCCCCCCCCCCCTTCCTCTGAGGGGAGGTGGAGGAGGAGGAGGGCCCCTGCACCCCTCTCCCACCCCCCAAAACACACACACACACACACAGCTTCACCCCCTGTTACACCGGAGCCCAACAAAGCGTTTCCAGCATGAAGGGTAAAAACACAGATCCTCGTCAGATCTGCATACGGACCCACATCAGCGCCACGACGCGGCGGGCAGCCCGCCTCCCGTATCATCATAATAATGATTATTAGATTGGTCATAATGATAATATCGGAGGTGTTTGTGATGGGGTCGCGGGGCTACTTACTCGTCTGGGTGCGTTTCCTCGCTCATTTTTCCGCTTCACCTACAGAAATAATAAAATCCCACCGAGGCTGCACGGCGCGGCGTCTTCATTTTCTCCTTGAGCGGCAGCAGCGGCCACGGCTTCTCCTCCGCTCGCTCTTTATTCCGGTGTGTGTCTGTCCCTGTCTCTCTGTGTGGATGTGTGTGTGTGTGTGTTTTGTTTTCTCTTGTATCCCCTATGTCCTCCGCCGCCGCCTCCTCCTCCTCCTCCTCCTCCTCTTCTTCTTCTTCCTTTGCTTTTCCTTTCACTCCCAAATCAGTGGAGCGCATCCGAGGCGCGGCCGAGCTCCTCCTGCACCTCCCGCTCCTCCACCGGGCCGGGCTGGAATGCGGTGACCGAAAATGGTGCGCTGGTGTCGGTGAGGATGGCCCCGGACGAGCCCCATCTCCTCCTTACTCCATGTTGGATTCTGTGTGTGTGCGTGTGTGTGTGTGTGAGTGTGTGTGTGTAGGCAGCAGCAGGCAGAGCAGGCTGGAGGAGGAGGGGGGCGGAGGGGGAGGTGTGTGTGTGTGTGTGTGTGTGTGTGTGTGTGTGTGTGTGTGTGTGTGTGTGTGTGTGTGTGTGTGTTGGGGGGGAGGTAGGGAGGGAGGGGTGCGTGGCGGAAGCGATGACGTCAGCCCCGAAGGACTGCAGGGCTGTTGAATACTGTGTAATGTAACTCATTTTTAATTATTGTTTAGTTATTCTTAAAATATTCATACTTTCCCTGTTCTAATTATAAGGTCTAATAACAATAATAACAGCACAACTAGCACTGCAAATACTACTAGTACTAGAAATATTACAAGTAGTAGTACTAGGAGAGTTAGGTCAATAATAATAATACATGAAGAATAGAAAAATGAAAGTACAGGGAATAGTAAAACACCAAAGACAATGTTTATAGTCAAAGAGCAGAAGATAAAAGCTGTAAAATCATAAAAACAAAAGAAAAGTAAAAGCTCTTGTAAAAGCTAATGATAATAAAAAGGTAGTAGTACTAGTAGCCGTAGTAGTAGGAGTAATAGTAGTAGGAATTGCAGAAATAATAGATCTTATAACTATTATTGTGTTAATCAATCAATTAATTAAATAAGTTGGTTAGTTAGTTATTTCTTTATTTTAAGTAGATGTATTGGCATTCTGATGTTTTACTTTAGTAGAAGTAAAAGTAAATATGGTGTAAAAAAAAAAAAATCTTATTCCTGCAGTATAAAGTGTGTGATTTAAAATGGCAGTGGTAGTAAAATTTGCTGAGTAAAGGTTTTAGAAAAGAGAACAGTGCTCCGTGTTGATCTGTTTCACGTAGAAGGACAAAGAGCTCAGAGTTCAGACTCCGGACTGAGACGGGAGTCAACATGAAGCGGAAAAAACAACATGGCAGCAGAAACACACAAAAATAAAATTACTTACAAAATTACTCAAGGACAAGTACATGAAAAAAAGCTACTCAAAGTAACATGAAGTTACTTTGACCCTGGGTAGTAGCTGTGGTTTAGCAGTATTGGCAGTAGTAAATGCTGCAGTAGTAGTAGTAGTAGTACTAATAGTGGTAGTAGTAGTAGTAGTAATATCAGTAGTAGCAGTTGGATCAGTAGTAGTAGAGGTGATGGTAGTTGTGGTACTAAAACCACAGAAGTGATAAGTGTCTGTGTGAAGACAATGTTTCCCCAGGGACTATTTTCCCATTGATTTCCAGTGGGCTCGGTTCACCTGAGGCCTGCAGCTCTCTGCATCAGCGCTGTACTGTGGCGGCACCTAGTGGTTAAGCCTCGCTACTGCAGCTTCCTGACCTCACATCTGCTGCACAGCTGCACCAGCACAGAGTCTGTGGGGAAGTTTAGGGAACTGAGATGAAAAAAAAAAAAAAAAAAATCAAGTAACAATGAAAGTGGGTGGGGGTTTAGTGTCTTGCTCAAAGGCACTCTGACAGGATCTGGCTGTAATGCTGCAGTGAGGGTCAGTTGTCAATAAATATATTCAATAAATGTATTCAGAGAATGATAATTTGTTTATTACCCAAGTATGTCGCATGCAAGGAGTGTGTGCTTTTGTGCTTTCTCTTAGAATAAATCAATCAATCAAACCAAACAAAAATCAATTATATAAAATCTAATATCTAAAAATTATTATACAAACTGTTAAAAAAAAAAAAAACTATATAAAAGGCACTTGACAACCGGACTCAAGGTGTGTGGGCCCTGTGTTACTGCACAGTACACTGGCCAGATAAATATAATGTTAGGTACAGTATGAAAGGGAGGATTAAATACTGTACTGATATATAGACAATACTGCACATGTGAAGAGGAGAATAAAACAAAACCTGAAACATAAACAACCAAAACCTTGTATCTCCATAATGTCTCGTCTCTAGGTTGACGTCTGTACATTTTTCAGGTTATATCGTTATTTTTTTTTTTTTTTGTAAGGGTTTCATAAGCCTGAGGGTTGTAGAACTTTCTGAGCCCAAAGAGGAGCATGGAAATAATCAGATTAAGTTAAAACATAAAGTTTAATAGAGTATAAATCCCATCAAACTAAATATTATATTAAAAAACAGCTACTCTATGTATACTGTAACTGTCTATGTATGTATGTATGTATATATATGTATATATGAGTGTGTGTGTGTGTGTGTGTGTGTGTGCGTACACATATAGAGGAATAAACATACTGTAATGACATATCAAACTGAAAGTACAACTAAACAAAAATTATATATATATGTATGTGTGTGTGTGTAAATATACATAGACAGATAGACAGATAGATAGATAGATAGATGATAGATAGATAGATAGATAGATAGATAGATAGATAGATGATGTGCAGTAAGACGGTATAAATATTGCACAATACTGACAGACACACATATATATTTATAGCACTTTTCTTAACATTGTCACAAAATGCTTGAACAGGAATGAACACAACACGATGTCACAACGTTCAGTGTCTTGCTCAAGGGCACTTCCTCCAGCTGGACACACTGGCAGCTGCAGGAACTGAACCTGTACCTCAGTCCAGTATGCAGACCGTTCTCCTGACATGGTGGGTTCCTCTCAGTTTAGCTCCTGATGGAGACCGACTCAGCGCTCAGAGCTTCACACATCAGTTCTCTCCACCTTCACTGATTTCCTCCTCGACTCGACATGTGGTGGCCTCCAGACGTCTGAGCACAGATCAGGTGGGCGTGGGAGGGTTTTCAGGTCCTGCAGGTAGATCTCCACCTCTGTTCATCCTGAAGAAACTCCCTCAGCATCGTCCTGATGTTTGGAAAGAAGACCTGTGTCATGTTTTGTGCTTCATTTGGTCTTGAATCAGACTCAATTTGCTCTCGGGGTTTGACTCCTCCTCTGCCCCCTTTGGACCGGGTCTGGTCTTGGACCAGTCTGGATCCACTCTGGGAAATGTGTGTCTCACAGTGTTTTCCTGGTGCCACGCTGCCCCCGTGTGGACATTTTGAGACACAGCAGGGTGCAGCTGCCCCTTGCTGTCTCACACCATGAAAACCAGTCAGTCGGTCCCACTTTGAAGATCTGAATCCATCTGGCCGGCCCTCACATGTTCTTACTTATAATCCAGAAACAGGGGGACAGCAGGAGTCCATTTCTGTTCCCTGAGGTACAATCACAACACACAAATGTTCCGCTGAGGGTTAATTACTGGACCTCAAGGTAATTATGTGAACCTTTTTCAGAGCCAAAGAGGTCCATATATGCATTGTTTCCTCTAAAAGTTGAGGTACAATATCAGGAGACAGCGTTTCTTAGGCCACATACAATGAAGGAATACATAAATATATGCATGAATAAAAATATAAATAAGGTAAAATCATAATTTAATGTACATTTTAACTGGGAACAGTGTACAAATCACAAGGGGACAAATAAGAACCCAATGTCAGGGGTACAAAAGCTGCACCTTAGAGGCCTCAGTGACGAGCTGCTGGACCCCTAAAGGTGCAATTATGGCCTTTATTTTCTTAGAGTGAACAAAAAATAGGATTTCGGCCCTCACTTTTTTTGAATCTTACTGTTAAGTCATGAAAATTAACCGTGTTGATGTTCAAGTGTGAAACGTAAATAATTTTTAATATGAACACATCTTCTCATTTCAGGGTCCTGTGGGTGACATAACTTCAAAATAAAAGCAGAAGGAATGGGGTGTCTGCTGGATCTAAGGTGTGTATCGAGTGATTTGCTTTTCTGGCCTCTGCTGGTGTGTCATGACTCTGTTCTGTGATTGATTATTGATCAGTTAGATGTAGTGCGGCTCATTCGATATGAGGTCCTTTGAGACATGCTGATGATGATGCTGCTGATGATGAAGGGCTGTGTTTACATGAACTTGGTCTTGAGTTTGGAGCGGCTCTGTGAACACAAACTGTGTTGAACCCTGTCAGCCCATTGTTCAGTTTAATATTACAAATGCACTTTATTTTGAAATTCTGGCTGAGATCCTGAGGTTTCCAAAGATCCCAAACATCCCAAGCTGCTGGATTCCAGGGAAGTGTGTCTAAAATGATGCACAGGACATGTACATCTTTTCTGTTTGATAGTGAATGTTCCCCTCAGTATCAGAGTGATGGAGCTTCAGCAGAGACTCAACATGGACGTGATGTTGTTGAAAGAAAAACACCTTTTCTAACTCTGAGGCTATTTAAAGGGAAGTTTAATGGAATACTCTGCAACGTTTTGGGCAACATCCCCTTTTCCCGACTTCCCCAGACTGAGACCAGATGTTGGACACCATTTCCACCTCTGGATGTCCAGTGGCTCAGTTCCTATGGGTAGCATCTCCTGTTAGCTTAGCATAAAGACTTAAAGTCTATGGGAGTCGTTAGCCTGGCTCTGTCAAAGTGAAATAATAAACCTTCCAGCAGCTCTGAAGCGTCTGATTTACACAGTGGATCATGTGGATTTGAAATACACATTGTTTGTAATACAGAGCTGCTGTAGGTTTTATTTTTTGAGTTTGATGGAGCCAGGCTAACAACTCCCAATGATTTTAAGTCTTTATGCTAAGCTTACAGGAAATGCTACCCATAGGAACTGAACCACTGGACGTACAGAGGAGAAGATGGTGTCCAACATCTGGTCTCAGTCTTTGGAAAAAGGGGATTTTGCCCGAAACGTTGGCGTGTTCCTTGAAGGGCAAATGAAGTTCAAGTTCAAGGGTTTAATGACAAGATGGGACTCATGTTGTTATTCTGTAATCTGCTCTGGGTCATAAAACAGATTCTTACCCGCAGACATTCTGTTTTCCCAGCTCTCCCAGTGTGTTTTCCCGTCTCTCCCAGTTGCTTCCTGATGGAGCGGCTCCTGTCTTCACAGCTGAGTGATGAGTTCAGGTTCCAGTCGGCCGTCCGGCGGTGGGAAAGTGTCGCTTATGTTCACGATCATGTTCTGAAACACAGAAATACCATCTGTGGCTCTGCTTTCACAGAGCTGGATCAAACCTGCGCTGAGGACGTCCGCTGGAGGAACAGCTTCAGCCTGATGAATTGTTAGACTGAGAAGGTTTTTTTTTTTCATATCAAGGTTACAGCTGATGTCAGATTTACATTCACCATATGGATTTTTACAGTTTTCCAGATGTTTTCCGTTGATTTCGGCTCAGCTTTCCTTTAGGTGAATGATGAGATCTGCAAGGCAACTTTAAAGAAACTCACTGTGATATTCCTAAAACGAGCTCATAGCGGCCCATGTTGTATTTTATGTTATTTTATAAAATCTTCTTTAGTATCACTATATTCCAATTATATTCCAATGGGGATTTGTGTCTGTTGTGCTAAGTATCAATCAATCAATCAATCAATCAATCAAATTTCATTTTATTTATAGGGTGTATTGTGTACATTAAAATGCAATGCAGTGCATGACTGAGGGAAAAAAATAGACAAAATACAGAAATGATAGAGAAGAATTAAAGAGAGGATAAATTAAAAAATACAATTATTAAAATCAGCAAAAAAACAAAACAAAACAAAACAAAACAACAACAACAACAACAACAACAACCAAAAAAAAAAAAAAAAACAGTGTAATAAATGTGGATTCACAATGAAACTATACCACATAGTTGTTGTTGTTTTTTTTTTTTTTTTTATTTTCTATGGTATTGCCATAATATTTATACATGGAATCTGTGGAACTTAAATTGACTATTTATTAATTATTAATTATGAATTATTTACTTTTATTTCTAGTTTTGATCACATTTTATTAGTAGTAATAGTTTCAGTATTATTTTACATTCCTCTATCAGTCTTATATTTCTATAGGAAATAGTATTTGATATTGGTACAGTATCATCCCACTGCCTTCTAGTTTATTAAATATTTCCTAAAGATTTTTTAATGATGGAAAAGATGCATCAACAGCTCAGAAAACTGCAGACATGATGCTAAAAGTTCATTTAGTCTGATTTCTGGTCTCTAAATTATTCTCTTTGCCACTTTTTTTTTTTTTTTAATCAAAGCTGCTACGGTTCAGGATAAAAAACAACAAACAAACAAACAAATGTAATTTAGTTGCAAAAAAAAATTAAAATAAGTTTTCTAACCTTAACAATGCGTTCATGAAACTTTTTTTAATCATGAGTGTGTATTTTATTAACACTAGAAACTTTTTGAAGTGCTGCAATAATGTTACTGACTCTGTCCAGGCGCTAGATGGCGCCAGCGTCCAGCAGTTCAGCAGGCAGCGCGGGGTTCGACTGAAAGACAAATGTTTTAATACAAACTGCCAGAAACACGCCAGAGGCCGTTTTATCATCGACACTGTTCACTGACGATACTTACACTGAAACATACACACACACACACACACACACACACACACACACACACACACACACACTGTTGAATTCACACACTTTCTGTTTTTAAACTCCTGTCAAAAAGTCTCAGCAGGTCTGTTTTATATATATAACAGCAATAAATAGGACTACACAACATACTACAGGAATATAATCGCACAATATTAAAGAGACAAATAAAGAACCTTAACGCCACTTCAAAGCCACTTTTGAAAACCACAGACTCAGTACAAGTGTCTGTGGTAACATTAAAAGAATATTATAGGAATATTAAAGTACCATGAGGCCTTTTAAGACCATTTAAGATTAGATGGAAACACTTTAGGTCCCCATAGGATTGTTATAAACATATTAGAGAGACACCATGGGAGATTACAAAAAATTTAAATGACCACATAGTTACTATAAAATCAACTAAGCGCCTGTAGGGATATTGGAACAGGGCTGCACCGGTGATTCAATTATTGATGCATCCTGTTTGGCTACTGATGAAGCATAATTATTTAAAGTTTCGTATGGAAAACCAATACGTCATCCTCTCTAATCACTAACAGAATCAATATATTTTTTCTATCCATCAGTATTGGAGGGAAGGTTACAAATTTAAATGCCGTCTATTCAGCTTTGATTTGTCCTTAAAGGGGGAAATGAGTTTAGTTTCTGAAAGGTTGATACCACAGGTCGTTGCGGGCTGAACATGCAGCATGTGTGCACTGTTTGATACATGATACCAGAGAAAAATAACTACAATATTTATAATACAGATTAATGTCATGCTAGAAAGGTGCGTTCAGAGGTTAAAAATAGGCCCAGTGTCACCTCCGCTGGAAGTCGTCCTGTAATATCTGTGGATTTATTTTAGTGTGATAAAAAAAATAAATAAATAAATAAAAAAAAAGAGATGTATGGCAAGCTTGAAATGTGGTTAAAACGCTGTGTGGAAATCCTTGTAATATTCCTGTAATATATCCTGTAATATTCCTGTAATATTCCTGTTGGGGTTTATAATGTTTTTGCGGTTGTCAGCGCTGACAAAAGCAGCCAAACTATAATCTCTATATTCATATAAAGATTCATGTCAGCCATGGAAAGCTAAGTAACTTCACTTTCTCCTCCCCTCCTCTCCCTCCTGCCTCCCCCCACCCACCTCGTCCATCTCCATCACATGCGCGCGTCCAGGCGGCGCGCCCCCGTCCCACGTCTAGAGGAGGAGTCGAGGACGCGCAGCGAGGCTGTTAGGGGCGAGCCTCGGCTCCTTTAAGACAGACCAAGTGAGGGAATGATCTCTCCTCCTCCTCCTCCTCCTCCTCCTCCTCCGCCCCTCGGCAGACTCGGACGGGCTGCTCGGAGGGAGGACGGCGCTCCGGCGGAGCTGCGCTGGGGATCTGAGCGCATCTGAACACGCACAGCGCTGCACGGACGGGCTGGGAGCGCGCCGCGGCTCCGCGTTAATTAAGCCCGAGCTGGATATTGATTGATCGACTGACTGATTGATTGAGTGATTGATTGGCTAAAGTGGGGAGGGGGAGTGACTGGGTGCCCGGAGCTGGAGGCCGGCAGGGGGACCGCGCGTCTCTCCGGGCTGCTGCTGCTGCTGCTGCCGCCGTCCGTCGGTTTCCGTGGAGAACGGAGCTTGGGGAATCGCTGGTTTTTGTTTGTGTGTGTGTGTGAGTGTGTGTGTGTGTGTGTGTGTGTGTGAGAGAGAGAGAGAGAGAGAGAGAGAGAGAGAGAGAGAGAGAGAGAGTGTGCGTGTGTGTGCATGAGTGAGTGAGTGTGTGTGTGTGCATGTGAGTGTGCATGTGTGTGCTTGTTTTTAATCCGTGGTTGGACTTTATACCGTCGCTTCGCCTGAGACCCGCACGGAATTATTGATCAGTGATCCGGTACCGGGAGTTGGATGTGCGTTTTGCCCCACAGGAGAGATCCGGAGTCGGGCTGGAGAGACCGGGCCGATGGCGCAACGGGTGCGTAAAAAGGCAACTTTATTAGAGTAGATAATGTGCTCTTAATGTCAGGGCGGGATGTGGATTTTAGTGCGGCGGCCTTTAAATTCATTTGCAGAAGTTTGAAGTTGCGCAGCGGCAATAAAGTAAAGTCTCTTCAGCCAGATTTTCATTTGTGGAAAAAGAGTTAACCCACTTTTCAGGCTGACACAAATCCCCCAAACATGAGCCGAAGAATAAAGCAGGAAGTTATAGGAAGAGAGGGGGAAGCATAAATTATACTTTTCTGGAATTATAATTGATTTCTTTTCCATGTTGGTATTTATTTACCTCGTGGAGTCCCATTCTTTTTTATTTAACACCGCATGAATTTTTTCTGCCACTGAAACGCCATAACTTTTACATTGAGAAGATCCGGGCGTTCATGTTGGAAAAACTATTTTTTTTTTTTTGTTACCCTCTGAAGGGAATTTATTCCTTTAAAACGTCTCAGCAGTTTAGCTCGAAATTGCACACAAAGTTGAGCAGACGGAATAAATAAAAAACTTTGCAAAATGACATTTCTGCACAGACACACACCTCTGTTAAAACTGCCTGGAAACTCAGTTTTATGTTTTGCAAATAGTCACTACAAACCCGGCAGCAGGATCAGCTTGAATTAAATCAGTTTACACACGTTTTTCATTACAGGAGCTAAAAACGGAAAACTAAATTGTCCTGTTAACGATGAGGCCTGATCATTTAGAAAAAGAACAAAGTCACCAAATTACAGTTTGAACATTATTTTTTATTTGTTGAGGTTATTTTAAATCTTAAAAAGTCTCTATGGTGTGCAAAGATAAATAAAAAAATAAATGAATCTCATTAACCTCCACGTTAAACTTTATGTGTTTTAGGCTTTTTCTTCTTTTCCTTCATCTTTTGCAGCGTCGCAGGCCCACAGAAAACAAACAAAAAACTTCTTCTTTTGAATCGTTTTGGTTTGGAGCAGAAGTTTAACTATTTCCAAAATCTGAAACAAATAAGCAAATACTACTTTTTATCGGCTCTGTTGCTCCTCTGAAAGCTGGTCATTTTTATGAGCTTTATAGCAGAGAGTGTAGTTATTGTGAACGAGGTTCCTCTGTCGCCGTTTGCACTTTATAACGCGGCTGTAAACTCACCTGAACACATAATTTGCACATATTTAGCAGCTGGGACAGGTTGTTATTGTGGATTTATACGGGCTTTTATGAAGAGCTACTCTTCCATATGTGTGCAATGGATTTTTTTTTAAGTTTCGTAGAGTTACGTTGAACAAAAAAACCCTAAACTCAGTTAATCCTCCGTTTTAATTTATCTAAAGAATAAAGTTTCATCGAGTTTTTTAGGCTGACGTAAATACTTATATCCTAAAGTGATTGTAGGCCTATAAGTTATTGTAAATATCACACTGGAGGAAGTTTATTAAAAAAGAGATTTTTTTTTTTCGACAACTATAATTAATTTTGCTCATGTTGCTCATTTTGGTGGTTATTTACTTTATTTCCACCACCAGCTGGGGGGTCAGAATCCCCCTCCTTTGGATTTAACACTGCATTAGTGCATGTGAGAGAAAATATACAGGCTTTCAATATCACAAAGCTGTAAGAACGTCCCTTTTTCCACTTAAACAAAATTTTGTTTTACTATTATCAAGAAAAAAAGTTATTTTTTTCTCCTGATAATAGAATTAATGTTGCTCATAATCCTTACCATTTTTTGATCAACCTTATTTTTTAATTCACTGCTTACAACTTTATAAAACATCCCCAACTTAAGCCGTGTTATTTACAGTATGTATGTATTTGTGTATTTATGTAAGCTATTTATTTTTTCGACATGTGATGCACTGAGCTGCTCAGCGGCAGAATAAAAGCCGGCGCTCCTGTTTAGATCCCAGACCTCAGCAGGAGGTCAGAGGTCAGAGGTCACACATGACAAAATGACAAAAGCTGCTGTCTCTGTCCCAGTATGAAGACCTGGCCCACTACGGCTTGGACGGGGTGGGGGTCGGGGTCGGGGTGGGAGGGGTGTACGGGGACCCCCACCACCCCCACCACCACGCTGCAGCGGCGGCAGCGGCGGCGGCGGCGGCCCGCTCCGTCCACCTGAACCCCGGCGGGCCGTACCAGCCGCACCAGTTCGCCCAGTCGGCCCACAGCAGCCTGGGCTCGCCCGCCGTCAGCGACGCCGTCAAGAGAGACAAAGACGCCATTTACGGGTACGTAGAGTTGAAAAAAAAAAAAAAAAAAAAAAAAAAAAAAGAACAGGAAAGAGAAGTCAAGTTGACTGGCACTTTACTGGCACTTTAAAGTGGACTGCTAAGTGTGAACAGGCTTTTATTATGAAGGAGACGCATGGTCACTAGAAAATAAATAAATAAATAAAAATCTCCATTTGACCAAGTTATTTTGTGTGAACAGGGTGTTCATTTGTTGGTTTGTTTGTTTGCATTTTACCAAATCATTTTGTTTCTTTTCCAGTGTTAAGATTTTGTTTTTCTTCAAACTAAGTTTTTAAAAAAATCCGCGAGTGTGTTTAAATCAGGGCTCGTCAGGGTCAAACAACTTTTTTTTGGGCTGCTTCGTGTCTCCTAAAATCTGAAAAATGACGCTTGATGTTAGAAAATTCTGTAAACAAGTTGATCAGTGTTGGAAACCTGTGGAGATTTGTCACCTTATTGAACCCTGAAACTGAGACTGAAGGACTTGTTCAAATGCAGATTTTTTTTTTTTCTTTGATTTTTTTGCAGTGTAGTTGGGTTTTTCTCGGCTGGCTGGCTCTGTGCAGGCAGCTGAGGGGCCGCGGCTGCTTCGTCTGGCTTTAAGCTTGATTTGTTCCCTCGGCCCGTCTGCTGCTTGTAACTGAGCCACACGGGCCGAGCCGGGCCGGGTCGGTCCTGTCCGGGCCGAGCCGGGCCGAGCCGGGCCAAACACAGGACAGAGTGAGCATGATGTCTGATGACAAGGTGGAGGAAACAGAAAAGCTCTGCTCTCACATCTTACACTGCTTTCTCTCTTTCTTTCTTTCTTTCTTTCTTGGTCATGAGCTGAGATGTAGTTTGGGGTAAAAAACAACAACAACAACAACATCAAAACCCTATTTATGCACGTTTTTGTTTTTAATTTGCAGAAATGGTTTAATTCTTCAAACTTTAGGACATAAACTCACAGGAAAAGTGACAAAGTCGCGCTTTTTGTTACTTTGTCACACGTCCATTCTCTGTACTGATCTGTCTTATTCAAATTATCCTCAAAATTGAATAATTCCAGTGATCGAACACAGTTTATGGTTTCAAAACATGAATGTAGGTTAATAAACACTGCATGTGCCAGTCATTTCTAATAAATTGATTCAGGCTTGTAAAGCACACAGAAAAATAACGGTTCAAAAATGGTGCTTCAAAAGACTTTGTGGTTCCATAAAGAACCATCAAGCTGTAAAGAACCGCTTTCTTTAGGGGTTCCTCACTTGAAAAAACATCATAAACAAATCATTCGAACCAGTTTGGTTCTTCATCGGCTCTGTAAAAGAACTATGTGGAGAAAAGGTTGCCATTGGCCACAACTTGTTCTGATGGGTCTCTGCAGCACTGTCTGTGGTTCTTCGAGGACACATTAGAAAAGAAGTGGTTCTCTCAGTCTGGAAGGTTCTGTGTGGAATCAGACCGGGTTCTCCACGCTGTCAGGGAACCCAGGGCAAAAAACACAAACCTCTAGAACCGCCCAGATCCTCAGAGCAGGTTCTCACTGGAAGATCAGCAGAGTGGGAGGGGCAAACGATACGGCCCATTACCATAAATTCACTTAGAATAACCTATAATAAATATAATAAATATAAACACAGAGACATTACAAACAGGAACAATATGATATTTATATTCACAGAACTTGTTTACAAAAGACTCTGTTCCTCACTGCGGCGTTCGGGTTCCACCGTGTTTAGAGTTTAAATCTAATATTCCTCTCTCTTTAAGATTAATTTTAATATTTCAGTTCAAGTTGACAACTTTATTTTTCATTTAAGAAATGAGAATGACCTGCCATTTCCATACGTTTCCTCTTCTCTCTTCTCTCGTAAGAATCACCTCTGATTCCTCCAGGAACTGTTCTTGTTTATCTATCTATCTATCTATCTATCTATCTATCTATCTATCTATCTTTAGATATAGATTTAGCTTTTTGAGGCAATGCTGAAACATTTAAAGATGTTTTTTTCAAGAACGCTGGTCTGGAAGGTTCATTGTGGAACCAGAAATGGTTCTCCTGCAGATCATCACCATTAAAGGACCGTCCCAGTTCCTCTGCATGTTCAGGCTTTTCTCTCCAGAACGTTCCTCTGCTCTCCTCCCAGAGCGAGCAGTGGGGTTTCAGAGCTGCCACATCACTCCTCCTCCCTTTCCTCCAGCCGCTGGTTTCCATTCATTCCACTACGATATGAACATGAACTTTCAGAGCCTTCACACTTTCTTCACTCCAGTTTTCCATCAGCGGAATAAAGTCCTCCACATGAGTTTTCCTGAAAGCAGCAGCACTGTTGGCTTTTCAGGACTTTTTCACACTGAAACGCTCCCTCCTCCTCCTCCTCCTCCTCCGCCAGGGAAAATAGTCCCTGGGGAAACGTTTTGCTCTCCACAGCCAATTATCAGCTGTGTGGTTTCTGAATGTTGAGGACTTTGTTATAAGGCGGTTGCTTCAACCAGAAACTCACATTTAGACTCTGTGATGTGAAATCTTCAGCTCCCTGCATGTTGAGAGAAATGATTCAAATGTGCGGAAAACTGTGGTAAAACAGGCTAAACATTCAAATTCAGTGGAATGGTCCTTTACGAACGGTTTTTGGTTCCAGATGGCACCTTTAGTTTTGTGTGTCGGTGCTGCAGAGGAGCCACAGTTGGTTCACTTGTTGCAGAGCAGCTGCACTGTAAAAAAGATGAGGTCAAATCAGCTCACCTGTCATCAGCTCCTCTGTGTGTTTGTGAAGGAACAGGCTCATCAGTCTCACAGATTATAATCCCATCTCTGCTTCTGGTGGCGAACATCATAAACAAATGATTGTTGTCATATTATCAGACCTCCCAGCATGCACTGCATTTAATTTGCCCTCTCTGGAGCCTCTTCGTTGTGTCCTCCCTCTGCTTTCAGATAAAGTTACAGACGCATCACGCATCTGTTTCTGACTGAAATTATGATCACACACACACACACACACACACACACACACACACACAGTGACCCCAGAACCCAGCTCAGTCTCTGTACACTGTAGAAAAACGTGTGTGTGTGTGTGTGTGTGCGTGTGTGTGAGATCTGGTAAAGTTAACTCAGCTGTGTTTGTTATTTCCCACTCAAAGTTCAGGCTGCACAAACTCCACAAAAAGTCTGTTTTTCTTTTGTTTTTTTGAAAATTTTGTGACAAGGACTAGAAATTTGCCCACCAGTGGAACAATAAAAAACAAAAAAAAAAAACAAACAAACAAAAAAAAAAAAACACTGGAACACAGCTGACCGATTTATTCATCTGATAAATATTTAGTAACTTGATTTAATGTCTTCAAAATCCCAGAATACTCAGGTTTTGTGATTTTATTTCTGTGGTGCAGGATAAAAAAAAATAATGTTCTTTATGCTGTTTTTTTTTTTTTTTTTTTTTTTTTTTTTTTTTAAGTCTTTAATAAATATACTGAAGAGTTTACTTATGTTAGCTAAACTGGTTGACATTAAAGACTAAATCACCAGAGTTCTTGACTCTGATTGGCCGACAGCAGCTGCGCCTCTAATTAAAATGCAAATGATTTCAGTGATTCTTTAACGAGGGAGCCAATCAGGATCGAGCTCGGCTGTGATGCGTTTCCTGAAAAACAAAGCTTCAAAAGGCACTTTGACTTCAAATTTAACAGCTCAGACATGATCAGATTTTAATTACATCATAATTAAACATATTTAATTTGATGTAAATTCAGCAATAAAGGAAAATAAAATGTGACCTTCGGGCTCCTTTAACATGAAAGTCAGAGCCTCGTTTGATCCGGTTCCGGCAGCTCGGAGTTTTGAGGCCGCAGGGGAAACTTAGGTGTGTGTCGACTTTTTTTTTTTTTTTTTTTTCTTGTATTATTTCAGGCTCAAGTGGCCTCCGGCAGGCTGAGTTTCAGGTTTTCATGGCCTCCTCTGTCCTGCAGGCATCCTTTATTTCCTCTGCTTGCACTGATTTTCGAGAAATGTGAACTGGCGACCTGCACGCCGAGGGAGAGCGGCGTGGCCGGGGGAGACGTCTGCTCCTCGGACTCCTTCAACGAGGACATCGCGGTGTTCTCCAAGCAGGTACCGGAGCCTTTTCGAGACACACACACACACACACACACACACACACACACACACACACACACACACACACACACACAAAAACCAACTCTTTCCTAATTTTTTTTCTTCTCTTTTTCCTCAGATCCGCTCAGAGAAGCCTTTATTCTCATCAAACCCAGAGCTGGACAATTTGGTGAGTTCCTCTTTATTTTTGTCTTTTTAAGTTTTATTTTTAATCAGTTTTTTTTAAATGGAAAAAAACGATTGCGTTCTTCTTCTTCTTCTTCTTCTTCTTCTTCTTCTTCTTCTTCTTCTTCTTCTCATTATGGCGTCATGAAAAAAAAAAATAGATTTGTGCTCGCATCTTTACACGGTGATTTTTTATTTTCCCAGATGATTCAGGCCATTCAGGTGTTGCGGTTCCACCTCCTGGAGCTGGAGAAGGTAAGAAACCTCTCTCGCCTCCACATCCGGATCAATAACCCTATTGATCAGGCTGTCATTTCATATAATCTGGTGTAATCCCTGCCGCCCTGCTGCCGGTTTGCAGTGCGGCCTCTGTGCTCTCTGTGCTGCTCTGATGTTTGTGTTGCGTTCACGGCGCGGCTGCGGCGCTGCAGAGTTGACTTTAAAATGACTTGATTGTTCTTTATTGTACTTTTGATCTCCTGTGAAATCGCTATAATATTTTTAGGATAATCCAACAGTGATTTAAAATACGCTGAAAAACCCAATAGACAGTTATAGTGTTTATGAAATAGGACTGTAATAATCCTAGTTTCTGTGTCATAGCCCTTTTTTTCCCTTTTAGATGCATGATAGTACTTTAAGGTTTTACGGTTTGTAGTATTTCTAAAATTTCTGACACAACTTTACTGCGGGCCTGTTATTATTTTCCAACGTTTTAAATCTGTAAGTTGTCAGTTTTTTATTATTATTATTATGTTATCGCAGTTCATCGTTTTTATCCCTGAACTTATTTTGAAGACTCCTGCATGGTTTTTGTCGCTCTCTCTCCCTCTCTCACTCTCTGACTACACACACACACACACACACACACACACACACACACACACACACACACTAGGCCTGCAGAGAGCTGCGTTATGGGAGGAGAAAAAAGAAAAGAAAAGAGAAAGAGAGAGAAAAAAAAACCTGCATATGAGTGAGCAGCGGTTTGTTCCCGTTCAGCAGAGAAAATACAGGCAGCAGGTTCACCGACACACAACTGCAGATTAATGTTCATTTGCATATTAATATAATCTTATCATCAGCACGAACTTCTACTAACTAACTCCAACTAAAAAAACGAACTAAATAAATAATAAAAAATAATCCTGCAATATTCCTACAGTGTGTGCCTGGCTCTCAGTGACGACTTTACAGCAGCCTAACCCTATAATCCCACCATATTCCCATAATATTCCTATAATATTCCTCCAATATTCCCTGTGACGTGCAGTCTGCGGTGTGTGGGCCCGGTGATTTTAACGCACTTTACAGTATTCTTTATTCCTTCATATCGCTATAATACTCCTATAATATTGGTATCGACCTAATAATATGACTTTACTGTACATGTGGTATTTGAATTACCGTTTTTTATCTAGGTTATTATATATTAATACTGCAGCCTGTTCCTTAATCTCTGGTATCACGATACTTTTTTTTTTCTTTTCTTTTCTTTTTTTTTTTTTTTACGTTTCCGCTGGAAGTTGCAGGTTTTATGCGGAAACTTTCTAAAATGTGACACGTGTGTGAGCTGTCTTTTTTTTTTTTTTTTTTTTTTTTTTATCTATACGTGTGTGTGTGTGTGTAGGTGCACGAGCTCTGCGATAACTTCTGCCATCGCTACATCAGCTGTCTGAAGGGGAAGATGCCCATCGACCTGGTGATCGACGACCGAGACGGAAACAAGTCCGACAGCGACGAGTTCACCAGGTCATCAGGGAATATCGATCAGGTGAGCGATGATGACGTGTTTCTGATCGGATTACGTCAGCAGACGGAGACTCAAGATAAGATATTCCTTTATTACCCCCACAGTGGGGAAATTTCAATCTCTGCGAGGTCCCAGGAGAAATGTGTTGCAACGGCACTGACATAAAATAACTTAAAAGAAAAAAAAAGAAAAATATCTGCTGTGCTCTGCATGTTTTATGAAAGAACAGCCATGTTGCAAAAGCCTGGCAAGATACTAAAATACAGTTTAAAGGCTGTGACCCTGCAGCTTTTTTTTTTTTTTTTTTTGTGCTTTCAAAATAAAAGTAAAAAGTATTGTGATAAGCCCTCACACACACACACACACACACACACACAGTCTCTTTTTGTCGTCGTTGTTGTTGTTGTTCCTGCCGCTCGCAGCACAAGGGGTGAAAAGTCAAGTTGTCTCCATTTTCCAGGGCGACCGAGCCGGTTTTAAATCAGCCTCGCAGGGGAGGATTATGGGAATCCGTGCCACTTGTTGGCCCTTTAACCCTTTACTCGCCACCGGCAGCAGCAGCAGTAACGGTGAGGAGGGGTGAGGCGGCTCAGCGTCGGGCGGCTCCGGGCCCTCGGCCACGCCGGAGGCCCCAGGAGCTAATCCTGCACCGCACTCCACCTGTCAATCAAACAGCGTGGGCGGGACTCATAGAAACTAGCCACTTCCTCCTCTTCTTCTTCTTCTTCTTCTTCTTCTGTTTACACCATCGAACCGCAACACGCATCACTTCCTGTGCAGCAGGAAGGAGCGACAGACACCGAGCGATTAGAAACAGCAAAACAGGAGGAATGTCTTTAGCTGTACTGAAAATATTGAGTTATTAACGTGCTGCTCATGCTAACTAGCCAGTTCTTCTTCTGTTTATTCCAAACAAACAAACAAACAAACAAAAGGCCTTTCTTTGTGCAGCAGTGTTTAGACACAGCAAAATGGAACAGATTTCTTCATGTGGATCTTGGTTGCAGAAGTAATTCAAAATGTTGTGAGAGATTAATTCCTGATTTCTTCGCGGTGCTGCTCGTGCTCATTAGCCGCTTCTTCTTCGTCTGTTTGTTCAAAAAAAAAAAAAAAAAAAAAAAAAAGAGCGTCTGAGCGTTTACAGAAAGCAGAAAGGAGCAGATTTCTTCAGCAGCAAACGGAGCGGTAATGAAAATGTTGTGAGTTTATGACGCTCGTTGGTGATTTCCTCAAAGCGACCCGGAGGCGGCCGGCTCTCGGCTCCCGGCTGAACCGAGGCCGTCGATCAGTTTAGTGGCGGCGAGGCCGAGCCGCCGAGCCGCCGAGCCGCCGTCCACCGGCAGCTGGTTCTCATTTTACATGTGAAATATCTCCGCTTTCAAAAGGTTCCTCCGTGATGTTTCTCAGATTTATATTCGCTGCAAGCCGTCGCTCTCAGCGCCTCACCGCCGTGTCGCCGGCGCCCCGGACTTCAGCGAAACCTTAAAAAACCAACTTTACGGCCTCGAGATGAATTATTGGAGAAACTGTGGCCGCTTTAAAACGTTCATGGCGAGCCTCAGATTATTTTAATCCCAGTTCTGAGGAGATTATGCCATGTTTTGACAGCACCGAGTTGTGTGTCTTTCCATCTGTAAGCATCTGAGAATTAATTCAGCCTCTTCTACATGGATTGGCAAAGTTACCTTTAATATTTTGCTGTTTTCTTTAACATCCCTGTAACAGCCTTTAGCTTTCACCTCCTGAATGAACATCTTCACATTAGATCCTAATCCCTGGAAAATGGGTTTAAGGGAAATTTAAAGGAGGTAAATTATAACTCGAAGTCCCTTTTTCTTAGTTTGAATTTGAAAATGTGTTAACATACAACGTTTGAGCAGCAGGTTGGGCAACAGAAAGCCATTGGGAGACATTTTTTTTATCGTTTTCATATTTCAATCTGAAATAAATTAGTGTGTTATTAGAATGCAGAGCTCTGCCAGCGTTTCTCAACAGTTTGTTTGTTTGCTCCTCGTTTGTCCTCTGGGTTTAATTTTCCTGAAGAGTCACATGTGAACGCAGCGCTCTTGGGCGTCGCTGGATGTCGGACTTTCCCCAGCAGCACGTGAATGCAGCGTGCTGGGTAGAGCTTAAAAAAAAAAAAAGGAAGAAGAAAAGAGAAGAAAACGATGTGATGGCAGAAATCCCAGGTCTGGATCTGCACCAGAACCTGATGAAGTGAAAGCGATGCGTCCGCCAGACCTCGGCCAAAGCCACCGGCGACTTTAGGAGAAATCGTATGAAAATAAAAACCAGAACAACAGAAAAACAGAAAAACAGAACAACAGAAAACACGACGGCCCTCCAACCTGATGAAGCTTAAAAAAAATAATAAACATAAAGATAATAACCCGTCGTTTGGCCTCTCCAGTGTTAACAAGTTGCTGTTAGTTTGCCCCGTCTTACAAGTTGTTTTTTAATTTATTTGTTATTTCTCTGATCTTACCTGATCATTATAGAGCACTGGTTGTCAAAGTGGGGCCCGGGGACCCTCAGGGGACTTTGAGGGTCTTCCACAGGGTCCTCAGAAAAATGAGGAATAGTTTAAATGCTTAAACACAAGAAATCTCATCTAGCATCACTGACCTTTTAAACATATAATTTCTTTTTTTATTTATTTTTTGAAATTTTCTTTCTTTTTTTTAGGATTATTGAATGAAGTGTTAATTTTGTGTTCATTTGCTTTTCACTTAGAAATGAATCCTGTGAATCTGCTCCAGTTTCTGTTGCAGCTCCACCGCTAAATATTAAAAAATATGAAAAAAAAAGGTTTTATTGAGCCGTGTGTGGGAAACAAGAACAGCAGAGTAACCTGAGTCCTGATGAGCAGACTGTGCTGTGTGTGTGTGTGTGTGTGTGTGTGTGTGTGTGTGTGTGAGTGTGTGTGTGTGTGTGTGTGTGACAGCCTGTTTTACAGCCTCGACAAACAGCTGGCCGCACCTCAGCTGTGTGTCGCCTTCACACTTTAACTCCACACTTAAGGTGTGTGTGTGTGTGTGTGTGTGTGTGTGTGTGTGTGTTGCGGGGGTGACGCCAACACCAGGTCCAGCCTGTCCATGCTCTGGACCCCCAGGTCGGCCCTCGTGGGGCCCCGGACCCCCACCTGAAGCCCCTCTGATGTGTAAAGACAGTGCGGTGTGTGTTCAGGTGTCACACCTGTCTAATAAATTCAGAGTGGTGAGATTAAAACATCACGCTCAAATAATCACTCCCTCACGTGTGTGTGTGTGTGTGTGTGTGTGTGTGATCGTGATGTGAGTTAACCCTTTGACACCTGAGCAGAGTCACTGGATTTATTTTGAAAAACATGCAGGGGAAAAGGGGATGATGCAAAACAGCAAAAATGTATTGGCTTATTAGTTAAAAAAAAAAAAAAATGTAAATTAAAATTAAAAATGTAAAATTAGCAAACAAACCAAAAAATAAAAATACAAATTTAAATAAATAATAAAAATAACATTTAATAAATAAAAAACATTAAAATACTGGAATGTAAGTGAGGAATAGGCAAAGATTATTGGAATGTAAGTAAAAAATAAGAGTTTAATTAAAAAAAAAAAAAGATTAAAAACAAACTAAAAATCCAGAAAAGTAGCAAAAAGTGTTTCAAGCTTTACAAGAAAAGTATTTCTCATGATTAAAGTGATGTATTTAAAGACAGCGAGCACACAAGCCTTTAAATTACAGTGGAATCAAACTAGTCCTCATTTTGCTGAGGACCCTCCGGAAGACCCTCAAGGACCCCTGGAGGTCCCCGGACCCCACTTTGAGAACCCCTGTCATAAAACCCCTGCTGGTGGCAGTGTGTTACTGCAGGTTTGATGTAGCTGTGAAAGTTTCTAACAATACCTTCAACTGAGTTTATAGAAAATAATCTGAAAGGCTGACTTTGGTTTCAGACACGTGTTCTACTGAAAATCTCCTTGTTAACGAGTCAAAATTGTAAAATATCTGCTGGTGGGATTAGATAATCTGCTGGTCACTCACTCTCGTCTTGTGTTCTGGTGGCCGAATCTTGCTTTGCTTCCAACAAGGTCAAAAATTTGCCAGCGGGATGAGATAATCCCACTCGTCTCCAACGCTAATCCAGAATTTTCTTGAATCAGGTGTCACGTTCTTGCTCTGATGAGTCTGATCTGCCTCGTTTCCACACGAGGAGCCTGGATGAACATCAGCGTGCAGCAGATAACTCTGTGATGAAGACGTTTGCTTTCATTCAGTTTGGCTGCTCCTCTTCCTCCTCCTCTTCCTCTTCCTCCTCCTCCTCCTCCTCTTCCTCCTGCGTCACAGGACATCCTCTCCTGCTCTTCATCGCTGTGGAAAGAACTTTAGAAAAAAGACTTTTGGCTTTCAAAGTGTAAATGATCACCTTTCAAACACTTTTCAGCTCCTTTCTGATAAATCCAACTTTCTACCTTTAAAAAAACTGAAGCGCACACAAAGGAAGATCAAACCTTTGCTCTCTCTCTCTCTCTCTCTCTCTCTGTCTCTCTGTCTGTCTCTCTCTCTGTCTGTCTGTCTCTGTGTTGTTTGAATGTGAACGTGTCAGTTGTAGTTTTGACTGTCAGAGCTCAGAGTCGTGGGGTGTTACTCTGGGGTGTGTGTGTGTGATCCTCAAACATCACGAATATGTGGATAATGAAGTTTTGATGAAATGAAAAGTCGGATTGGGCCTCGTAGCTCTCGTTCGCCCTCCCTCACCCCCTCCTCCCTCGCCCCCCCCCTCCGTCTCTTGGGACGTCGGCCATCGCTGCTTTAACCGTTTGCAGCATGTGTTCCACATTACTGCCCTGCATTACGCCATGCGTTTGGCATGCGGCATAACGCATGATACATATTTTCATTTTCCCTCCCTCTTCCTCAGTGGCAGTTTGTTATTCACAGGCGGTAATGAGCCGGGATGGGCCGGGCCGGGCTGGGATGGGCTGGGATGGGACGGGACGGGACGCCCTCCGGTTAGCGACGCGTCACAACGCCGTGCAGACATCTTGAACCCCGTCGCTCGTCCTCGTCGTCGATGCGTCCTCATTCACTTTCTGAGCTTTTCATTTTTCTCCTCCTCTGGAATTTTTCTCATGGATGAAGATCATCTGCAAACGTCGAGACTTGGAGGGATTTATGTGTTCATAAAAGGCCAAAGTCACTGGATGTCTTAAAAAAAAAAAAAAAAAAAAAACAGATGCAGGGACAACAGTGAAGAGAAAATTAGCAAAAAATTTACCAGTTAATTAGAAAAAATTAACAAAAAAGGACATAAGTAAGAAATTAGCAAAAATTAAAAAATGCTAAAAAAAAATTTAAAATCAAACAAAAGCAGAAAATTAGTACAAAACTATAAAATACAAAAGCTATTCTAAGATGAGAGTGATGTTGAGACTCTGGTGGATTTATGTGTTCATAAAAAGCTCAACGGGCAGAGCCAGGCAGTACCAGGGTTAGGGGTTCAATTCCCACCAGGGGCAGGCCGGGATAACGACTCCCTCCCGTTACTCTGTCAGGACACAGAGCTGCTTTATTGTGACAGAGCGAACAACTCTGTGCCCGTAACACACGGGCAAAAATTCCCAACGCAGTCAAAAATCCACCAGTGGGATTATCTCATCCAACTGGCAGATTTTTGACCTTTAAGAAGAACGAACACTGAAGATGAGACTGAATGATTTTTTTTTTTTTTTGTAGTGAAGGAGCTTTTGTTAAAATCATTTATTTGCCATCATTTATTTGAGATTTCCCTCAGAACCTGTTTGGCGTTATTTTTGTCAAGTCCTCCAAAAGACTGTAATTATTATTACAGTACATTCTAATATCCTCCTGAGACCCGAGGAAAAAAGTGTCTTCCAATTTAACTTTTTTTGTGATTTCTTGTCTATTTAGAGTTAAAACAACAACTCACAATTTAGAATTTCACAAACATATTTTTATTTTACATTTTACAGTACGTCCACTGTAGTGGATTTTACTGTAAAAAAACAGATCATTTTAAATTTAAATAAAAAGCCAATCAAATAACCACAGACAATCAATTACAGACAATCAATGCCATTAACAAGAAAATATCTAATTTTCATAAGTAAAAACCAATAGCTAAACAATATTTGACTTCCTGTTTCTTTTTTCATGACATGTGCGTTTTTATGCAGCTGCCATTTTGGCTCAATAGAAAGTGGGTGTTCTCCTCATCCCACCTTATCACATGAGGTATGATTGGAAAGGCCTGGATGTCCTCTGTACACCAGGACTTGATAGGGGAGCTCAAATTAGTAAAAGGATATAGACGATCAATTGATGTCCACTACAGAGGACATCATTGAGTAGGCTGGGTCTCAGGAGGATATGTGGACGTCTAATGCACTTTGACTCTTCCAGCCCGTGGAGCCTCACAGCCCCGTGCACGCTCAGGAAAATACTGCAGCTCGAGTTTTGTCTCGTCTTTTATTAATGCACGACTCACTGGGTTATGCTGGATTATATGAGGCTAATCTGTTCTGCAGCATCTGTGTCCTGCTGTATAATTTGTGGTTCCGAGCTTGCGTCTGATTGGCTGCCTGACGGCGTCTCCCCCCCTCCCCCCCAGATCTCGTGGAGCAGAGATCACGACGACGCGGCGTCGATCCGCTCGGCCGGGACGCCGGGGCCGTCCAGCGGCGGACAGACGTCCCACAGCGGAGACAACAGCAGCGAGCAAGGTGAGAGCAGAACAGGCTTTTAAAGGGGCATTACACTGAACTGAAGTGAGGACCCTGGAGACTCAACCGATAAAATGCTGAATAAGCAGATCACATGACGGCTGAGGCTGAGTTCAGCTTTTATTGTGAAATTTGGAAACGACAAAAAGTAGAAGTAACAAAGCAGAAGCAGG